>NW_007177632.1:21384-71595 GCF_000164805.1 Carlito syrichta
GCCACTGCACTCCAGTCTGGGCGACAGAGTGAGACTCTAACACACACACACACACACACACACACACACACACACACACACACACACACACACACAAAGTGGTCAAAGACATGATTAGACATTTCTCAAAAGAAGACATATGAACAGCTAACATATACATGAAAAATGCTCAGCCTAATTATCACAGAAACGCAAATCAAAATCACATTGAGATACCATCTAACTCCATAAAGATGACCATAATTATAAATAAAAAAATAACAGATGCTGGCATAGGTGCAGAGAAAAGGAAACACTTCTACACTTTTGGTAGGAGTGCAAATTAATTTAACCCCTATGGAAAATACTGTGGTGATTTCTTTAAAAACTAGAAACTGACCTTTCATACAATCTAGTAATCTCCCTCTGGGAATATGCCCAGAGGAACGTAAATCATTCTACAAAAACGGCACCTGCACGTGCATGTTTACTGCTGCGCTATTCACAATAACAAAAAAATGCAAACAACTCTACTGCCCATCAAAAGTAGACTGCATAAAGAAAATGTGGTACACATACATGATAGAATAATACACAGTCATAAAGAAAGACAAAATCATGGACTTCACAATAAATTGGAGTTGGAGACCATCATACTTAGCGACCTATTGCAAAAACAAAGAATTAAATACCACATGATCTCACTTATAAGTGGGACCTGAACATTAATCACAATAGCACAAGGAGAGATTGGCAGTCAGAACGCTTGGAGAGGGAGACGGAGGCAGTAACAACACAAAGTGTACCTGGTCCCAAGCCAGGGCAAGTGAGGTCCAGTTGGAGACCCAAACTTTACCTGTACGTAGACTACTTATGTACCTAATCCTGACTTGTACCCTATATCTCTATAATAAAATAAAATAATTATACAAAAGTAAAAAACAAAACCAAAGCAGGTGACGGCATGGTTACAGAGAAAAGAGAGTGCTTCTACACTGTTGTTGGGAATGTAAGCTAGTTCAACTTTTGTGGAAAGCAGTGTGACGATTTCTCAAAGACTAAAAATTTAGCTTCCATACAATCTGGCAATCCTTCTTCTGGGACTATACACAGAGGAACATAAATTTCTCTATCAAAAAGACACCTGCACATGTAGGTTCATTGCGGCACTATTCACAATAGCAAAAAATATGGAACCAACACAGATACCCATCTAAAGTGAACTGGATAAAGAAAACGTGGTACCTATACATGATGGAATATTTTGCTGCCATAAAGAAGAACAAAATCATGGTCATCACAGCAACATGGATGCAGCCGGAGACCATCATACAAAGTGAACTGTCACGGAAACAAATAACAGAATAACACATGTTCTCTCTTAAAAGCGGGCCTTGCTCATTGGTCACACGAGCACAGGGGCGGGATCAGCAGATGCTGAACATGGATAGGGAAAGGAGGGAGGGAGGAGGGAGGAGCATGTGGCAACACACTGGGTACCTGGTCCACTAACAGGGAGAGAGAGGGCCAGCTAGAAACCCCAACTTCACCGGCTCGCAACTTACTTATATAGTAAATTCTCAACTTGTACTCCACAAATCTAAAATAAAATAAATTTTAAAAAGGTAATGTGGAACCTACTTTTAAGTGTGGTCCTCAGTTTTTAAGGAGTATTTAATTTCCATAAATGCATATTAAAGTTATGATACTGTACAAAACTTTTATATCTGTGATAAATGTAACATCAGGGACAAATCTGGGATTAATCTTACTGCATAACAGATTCATAGACTTGCATAATGATTCTTTTATAGCAGATTTGGAATGTTAGATAGAGTGGAATACTTGCTTGTGGTCTACACTCTTACCAGAGGTGTATGGGGAAGGAGAAATGGAGAAGCAGCTAATCACTGAGTCTTCTGTATCCTAGAATATTACTGTGGGGACTTGGGAGAAGAGATGGGACAAAGATGAGTAGGGACAGTGAACACCTTTTCATGGGCTTAACCTTTCTTTATTAGTAGATGTGAACTCCCCTAGAGAACAACTGAAAGCTCTTAAATGATTTTCTTGACTTCAGGAGTAAAGAGACCATAGTAATTTATTACCGCCTTTCCCCACCTCAGCCTACACACACAGACACACTGACACTCAGACACACATACACAGACATGCACAAAATTCCTCCTTTCTAGATTCTAGAAGAAGGTTGTATTGAACCTCAAGCCAGAAATTATCCCATGGGTCAGGGCAAGAAGAGTAGAGCTCCATTAGGGTTCTAGATAGAAGGAGTGTTGGGGGCCATCCCTTCAGTTTCCTTCCATAGCATCAGCTGTTAGTATGTGGCAGCCATATCTCTGACTTCCATCTTCCATCTCGCTTGTTGTGGAGGACCAGAGTAGTTTGTGTCCCAATTGATAGTGTCTGTAAGATAATCTAAAAGTTATTTTCGATTCCAGAATTTTACATTCTATTTATTATTCATTTATATTCTCTATTTTGCCTAATTTGTGTGAACACAACACTAATTTTGTATATATTTTAAATTTAAACTTATAGTCAGCCAGGCTCGGTGGCTCAGCCTGTAATCTCACGCCTTTGGGAGGCTGAGGTGAGTGAATTGCCTGAGCCCGCGGGTTCGAGACCCGCCTGGACAGCGAGACCTCATCTCTACAACAAATAAATAAAAAATCAGCCGGGCGTGGTAGTGCATGCCTGTAATTCCGGCTACTTGGAAGGCTGAGGCGGAAGGATCGCCGTAGCCCAGCAGGTCGAGGCTGCGGTGGCCGGGAGCGGCCACTGCACTCCAGTCTGGGCAACAGAGTGAGACTCCAACTCAAAAAAAACCAAAAAACAAAAAAAACCAAAAAAATCCTTATAGTCACGAAGTCACTATTTATAAAAAAGGTTTTGTTGGCAAGTCTGACTACAAGTCCCATTTAATTGCATTGTTTCTAGGCATTTGAGTTCTCAACCAGTAACCAACCTGCTTGTGAATGTTTGGAACATAGCTCATTTGTAGCCTGGAAATGTAAATAAGTCCCAACATAATTATCAGGCCCACTTATTCATAAGTCTCGTTCTCTGAACTAATTTACATGTTCATTCTTGTTGGTAGCATGCAACCTTTAATGACCTTGATGCCCCTGTTAGATTGGTCTGTTTTGCCCCAGCAGGTCATGACACCTTGAAACATTCAGCTTAGAATTAATAATCTACCATAGTAATTAGCAACCCAGTAGAAATAAAAAGAAAACTGCTAAAGTCATAGCTATTAATTTAAGAGCAAATTATTAAGGAGGTGTTCAAGATTGTTTCTGTGCTTTCAACCTCAGAGAGTGTTCTTGTAAATTGTAATTTTGTTCTTGCCAACATAAAAAAAATCCCTAACAACAGAAATAAATATATTTTTGAAGGGAAAATATAGGTATTCAATTTGGACAGTTGGCCTGATCAAAAAGTATTATCCCAGATATATGTGAACAAACTATACACACACACAGAATCATACACAGGCTCACATAAATACTTATACACACAATGGAAGAAGTGACTGGTGGTATTTTTCAATTGATGGCAATTATATTACTGAACATTCAATAACACATAAATCCACTCTGGAAAAATGCAAATTTATGGAAAAAATAATTTATGGATGAGTGCAATCCTGATTCTTTGATTAACAGCTATAGAGCCATGAAAAATACAGTGCTTAAGTATAAATAACTGTACAGTTAGCATAGGTAATGGATAGTCAAAGAATGATACTCCTAACTACAGAAGAGAAGCAAGCAAACTTTAATGCCACATTTGACTGTGACCAGGATGTACAAGATTGTTCAGCTCACAATAAGTGTCTTCTTTTTAGAGGGGAATGTCCCCTGCAATATAAAACAGTGTAGTTAGAACAGGAAATCACATAGCTTAAATCAGATTTATTAAACAAGTAACTTCATTTTTTCAACGCACTAAAGTTTAAGAGAAGTCAGGGAGTTTTGCTAATCTAATCCTATCTGATATTAACCCCAGGTATGATTTTTATTCTTTTAAATAACCTGTCAGTTTCAGATATCTATTATACTCCTTGGACTTCTTTGGTCCCATCTGCTTTGTAGTTCACAGCTGCCAGACTTTGAGTAGTCCCACTTTCAAGGTGGGAACAGCCAGTCTTATTAACCCAAGTTTGAAAGTTGTTCCTATTTGTAATTTTACAATATGATAAGAAGAGGAAAGAGAAGAAAAAAATCCCTAAATCTAAAAGTCACATTGCATCTACTTTTAGCTAAGAAGATAGCTGTCCAAGATTTAGCCCATGTTCTATGCTGCAAGATGAGTTGAAAAACCATATTTAATTTTTTTCTGAATTATTTTCCTCAAAAACAGACTTTTTTCATGGTTTATTCTAAGGTGGGCGAGTAACAGTATTCATTTTTCCTTCTCTTTCTTTCTTTTAATTTTTTAAAGAAATGATTCCCATGGATATAGAATACTTAATGGTTGCTATTTGTCAGAAATAACTTACTCTCTAAGCTAGTGGATGGAAGAAGCAAATAATAAGAAACACATACATGACGAGTCTTTAAAGCCTTTTGCCAGAAAGGACCTAATCTCCCAACAGGATATTATTACCCAGCACAATAACAGTCTTTTCTGATCCGATTGCTCAGAATTATTTCCTTCTGCTCTATTCAAAGCCACCTATTGGCTGAAGAACTTCTTATCTTTTGACAGAATAAGCTCTAGAGAAAGTACAGTTGATAAAAGAAATTCTGTCTAATGGTTAAAGCTACGGATTAAGTTAGAATTTCCTGGTATAAGTTGGTCATACAGAGATTTTATGTATCTCTTGCTCGTCTCAATTTACTTATCACATCTGAAAAGTATTGCCAAGCCACGAAATAGGATTACTTGATCTTATTACTAGTGAGTTCTTTTTAATCCTCAGAGGGATCTTTTTTGCATGTGGATGATAATTTGTTTTCACATTTGATGGTGTTTTGCAATTCATAAACTATTTAGTTCTGTTTTTTTATACTGTCTCTGTATTTATGTCAAAATCTCTTGGTTTTACCACATAAAAATTAAAATAAGTTACTTTAGGGCAACTTTAGGATAATAGTTATTACATACTTCAATTGTATTTCCTTAAGTAAGGAAATGAAAAATAATATACACATTGAGGTATTTAATAGATACTGAATTGTGTAGAACAATTGGGAATATGTTGTATCACTTGATAAATCTGTCATTCTCTAATATTTGCATGTTGGAAAGTGAACACAATTTATTTCTGCCTATATTTTTTTGCCCCAGTTTCCTCAGTAGTCACTCAAAAGTCTCTTGATCTAGATCTGGTACTTTTGGCGGTCTGACAGTGGGAAGATTTTTCATTTTCTTCAAATGAAACTTCAGAGTAAAGAAAGTTATTGGTGAAACTGTTCCTCTAAAGAAAAGGCACCTCTGTGCCTGAAATGAACTCCATTTTTGCAGCGATTCACTGAAAGGGGAGTAACGATGTGGTCTACTGGAAAGGATTCCTGAACTGAATTTTAAACGGAAGCAGGTAACAAATACATTGTTTGCTTGTCTGTGGATGTTTTAAGAATACAGCTGAATTAGTCATCTCTCATATTTGATAGCACATTATTACAGTTTGTTTTTCAATGTTCTTCTCTTATTTTATTTAGCTATCTATACATATTCTTATACACAGTCTCTTAGTCTAATGTGTTTGATACATGTACTAGGATATGTATGCATCACTGAAAATTATATTGTGTTTAGCACATATTTAGCACATATTATTATTATTATATTTAGCACATATTTTTATTTTACCTAAGTAGTATGTAATAATTTCATGCTATCTGTAACTATTTTCATCAATGTTTTATTTTAAAGATGTATGTACCTTGCTGGATCATTACTCAGAGCTACCTCACAGTATCATGTAGTATTGTATAGTATGTATTCTTCACATTGTACTTATCTGTTCCCTGAATGATGGACTTCTAGGCTGTTTCCAACTTCTTGCTACCATAAAAAATACTGTAACATTTTTGCATATAGAGCTTTTTTTTAGATGACTGTGACAGTTTCTAAGAACATATACTCAGGAGTGAAAAGCTAGATCATATTATGTAAGTATTAATTCATTTACTAAGCACTGCCACATTATCTTCCAGAATGACTATACAAATGTACATTTCCACTGACTGTGTAGACAGATTTTTATTTCCCCATATTTTCCTAATACTTGGTGTATCAATCATCAATTTTTATGTAACAAATCACCTAAGAACTTTGTGACTTGAAACAACAGCATTTATTGTCTCACAGTTTTTGTGGGTCAGAAATCTGAGTGTGGCTTAGGTCAAAAGGTCACAGTGAAGCTGGGAGCTGGGGTTATGGTTTCATCTGAAGGGTCAAGTGGTGAAGGACTCATTTCCAAGTTCATTCATGTGGCTGTTGGTAGGATTTGGATCTTTATGGAATGTTGGACTGAGGGTCTCAATTACTTGCTGGTTGTTGGCTGGAGGCCCTTCTAGTAAAATCCTCTCCCTTATGCTGTATGATATTTGTTGAGGCAAGCTAGTAGGTCCAGATTCTCCACTTTCTGCCTCTGTTGAATTATTAGGAAGCAGTCATGCATAGTACTCAGAGAAGTGGTTTTTAGAATTAGACAGCCCTGCGTCGGGATCTACCTCTGCCTAATTATGTGATCCCAGGCAAGCTACCTCCTTGCCTAGAGCTCAGTTTTCTCATTAGTGAAATGTGGATAATACTAGTGTCTATCTGTGAAATTATTTTGAAAATTTAACAAAATGAAGCATAAGAAATGCTTAATAGAGTATGTTGAATACATAGGAATTTCTCAACCAGTATTTTCTAATATTTTAATTTAAGTATGTCTTTTATATTGAGGTTTATTTTGGGAGTGCAATGGCAAAAATATGCTACCTTAGAGTGCATATTCTGCAAAAATGGAAAGAAATGAAAATAGGAAGACAGGACAATTGAGAAGACTATCCAATAGCATTCAACAAGTCATAAAAAGATCTGAGTCTGTTTGGAGTGTGGTCAAAATAGAGATTTTTCTGTAATTTTGAATATTTTTATATGTATATAATTTGGAGAAGAAGAACACTAGATGAGCATGTATTGTTTTAGAAGGTGAAAGTGGATGTGAGTTTCAGTTCAAGAAAAGAATGAGTAGAAAGTATGAAACCAGCTTGATGTTAAGAAGTTCAAAATTAGGGGAAGTTATTGTTTTAAGATTAATACTAACTCTTAGTTACTTGAGGCTATTCTTATTCAAATATTCCAAATACTAAAACAAATAGAGAAGAGTCAGCAGATGAACTTTTCAACTCTCCATAGTAGATGAGACACAGAGACTACATTAAGTATGAGGACATGGAAAGTGAAGTCACACCATCAGGGCTACCTTGACAAGAGAGCTCTCTACATGAACTGCATTCGCAGGGCTCCCATAAGTCAAATCTCGTCAATCGTCTGCCTTCAATGGCAGTGCTGGAAGACTGGGATTTTACTGCCATGCATTATTCATCTCAACATAAAGAATAAACTCAACTTTGTTAACCACTGCCTGAGGGTCCTGTGAGTCAGAGGAGACTATATGGTTTTGGAATTGTGTTTCTTTGAGCAAATGGAAAAAACCGATAAGCCATAAGCACTTGCCACGATAATTCAGCTAGTAAAATATATGTAATCAAAGTACCATTCAGAGGTTACTTCATATGGCATCAGAAAAGTTTCTAGAAAAGACTAGAGTAGACACAATTAGTTTTTACTTTATTTCTATGCAAGTTTTACTTAAATAAATTATATTTCCGGACAAAGAATATTCAGTTGAGCAGTCTAGTAAGTAGATAAGGAAAGCATATGAAAAATGCTGAACTATTCAAAATCTCAAAGCATCCAGTTTGAAATTTCAGCTTTTGACAGGCAACAAATTAAACAGTAAAATAGTTAACACTTCCCAGAACTCAGGAAAATAAGTTTATGGAGTAAAAATGACCAAGACTATCAGCAAACACCTGTGTTTTAGTCTTTTTTGGATTTCTATAACAAAATCCCATCGATTGAGTGGCTTATAAGTAACAAAAATTTCATAGACAGTCATCTTTTCACTGTTACCTCACAAGGGAAAATGAACAAGGGATCTCTCTGGACCTTTTGTACAAAGGCACAAATCTCATTCATGAGAGCTCCACCATCATGTGTTAATCACCTCCCAATAACTAATCTTCTTCTAATATCATGCCCTTGGGGGTTAGGATTTCAACCTGTGAATTCTGGGACAACACAAACATTTAGCCCATAGCAACCTGTAAACACATGCACACACATGCACTCATGGTGGTGGGGGGAGGTGAAGAAAAAGAGGAAAGAAGAGATATTAATTTTTTTTAACTGTATAGATTTAACTCTCAGCTAAAACTGTAATAGAAACCACCAATTACCAAAATTTTCAAAGTATTAGTTCAACACCTACCCTTTTTCTGTTTGTAAGTTAAATATATTTGAATGTAATATTGTTAAAATTTATATTTTTATTATAAAATTAATGCATATCTATCAAAAGAAACAGAAATTACAAATAAGCAAAAGGAATAGAAGACATTGTCCAAAGATAACTGCTATTAATATTTTAAAATATGCTCTTAGTTTTTTCTCTATATCAGTATGTTTATATTTTTAGCATATTTGGTAATGCAATAGAAAAATAATAAACAAAACAAAAGAAGTTTGTCATGTTGTGCATTTTTGTGATGATTTTAAAAGACATAATAAAGACATAACTATATTTTGATGCCAGCACATTTTAATTTTTTATTGTTTAAAACTAATTCAACCACTTTTATTTCATTTTTAAAAATTTAACAAATTTATGAAATACATGTGATATGTTACATAAATATATTCATAGTAATCAAGTCAGGGTATTTGGTGTGTCCATTCCCTGTGTACAATACATTTTTGTTAACTGTTGTCACCCTACTCTGCTATCAAACATTGAATTTATTTCTTCTAACTGTATGTACCAATTCTCTTCATTCTTCCCCATAAGTGTTACTCACCCTTCCAGGGCTGTGTTTCCTATCTTTCCACTCTCCACCTACAGGTGATCATCATTTTTGGCTTCCACATGTAAGAGACAGCCTGCGATATCTAACTTTTGGTGGCTGATTTATTTCAATGAGAAAAAAATGACTTCCAGTTCCACCCATGTTGCTGCAAATGACATGATTACATTATTTGTGTGGTTGAATAGTATTTCTTTTATCTGTTTATCCACAGATGGACCTTAGGTTGATTCTATATCTTTGCTAATGTGAATCATGCTGTAATACCATGCAAGGGCAGGTGACTCTTTGATTTATTGATTTTTTTTATATTGATAGATACTCAGGAGTGGAATTATTGGATCAAACGGTAATCCTATTTTTAATTTTTTGAGAAGTCTGCACACTGTTCTCCATAGTGGCTATATTAGTTTCCATTCTCACCAACAGTGTATGGGTTTCTTTTATTCCACATCCTTACCATATCTTTTATTTTTTGTTATTTTAATAGTTAGCCATTCTCACTAGGGTTAGATGATCTCATTGTGGATCTGACTTGCATTTCTCTGAAAATTAGTGATAGTGAGTATTTTTTATATACCTGTTTGCCTTTTGTATGTCTTCTTTTAAGAAATGTCTATTTTGTGTGTGTGCGTCAGAGTCTCACTCTGTAGCCCATGCTGGAATGCAGTGTCACGATCACGACTCACTGCAGCCTCAATCTTCTCAACTCAGAAGATCCTTCTGTTCAAGTAGCTGGGACTGTAGGCTGCGCACCACCAAGCCCAACTCATTAATTTTTTTTTTTGTAGGGACAAAATCTCACTATGTCGCTAGGCTTATCTTGAATTCCTGACCTTAAGTGATCCTCCCTCCTCAGCCTCCCAAACTGCTGGGATTATAGGCATGAGCTACTGAGCCCAGCCTTTTGCCTTCTTCTTAATGAGATTGTTATTTTTTTTTTCTGTTGAGTTGTTTCTTTGCATATTCTGGATGTTTGGGAAAATTCCCTACTCTTGGGTTTTTTGGAATAGTTTCAGGAGGATTGATATTAGCTTTTTTTTGTATGTTTGATAAAATTTGACTGTGAATCCATCTGTTTGGGGGCTTTTGATTTGCATTTCTCTGATGATGAGTGAGGCTCAGCACTTTTTCATGTGTCTGTTGACCTCGTATATTTTCTTTTGCGAAGTGTCTATTCGTGTCTTTTGCCCACTTTTTAATGGGGTTGTTTGTTTTTTTCCTTTGGGCGCATTTGAATTTCTCGTAGATCCTGGATGTTAGGCCTTTGTCAGATATACAGTTGGAAATTTTTTTCCCCATTCTGCGAGCTGTCTCCCTGCTCTCCTGATAGTTTCTTTGGCTTTGCAGAAGCTTGTTAGTTTGATGAGGTCCCACTTGTCTATTTTATTTCTTAAGGTATGGGCATTTAGGGTTCTGAATAGGAATTGGTTTGCCAGTTCTAATTTCCATATGGGCATCTCCTGCATTTTCTAAGATTCTTATATTTTGAGGTTTTTGATCCATTTAGAGTTAATTTTTGTGTATGGTGATAGGTAGGGGTCCTGTTTCAATCTTTTGCATGCCATCAGCCAGTTTTCCCAGCACCATTTACTGAATAGCTTCTCCTCTCCCCAGTAGTTGTTATTGGAGGCTTTGTCAAAGATGAGTTGGTTGAGGAATTGAGGCTTTGCTTCTGGAATCTCTATCCTGTTTCGTTGGTCTATGTGCCTGTTCTTGTACCAATGCCAGGCTGTTTTGATTCCTGTAGACTTCTAGTAAAGTTTGAAGTCTGGGAGTGTGATATTGCCTGCTTTGTTTCTTTTGCTATGGTTTGCTTTGGCTATTTGTGGTCGTTTATGTTTCCATATGAATTTTTGTATTGTTATTTCCAGTTCTGAGAAGAATGATGTTGGTAACTTAATGGGTACTGCGTTGCATCTGTAGATTGCCTTTGGTAGGATGGACATTTTAACAATGTTGATTCTTCCTATCCATGAGCATAGACTATTTTTCCATTTGTTTGTGTCTTCTTGGATTTCTTTGGGCAGCATTTTATAGTTCTCACTGTAAAGGTCTTTCAATTCTCTGGTTAGGAAGATGTGGAGGTATTTCATTTTTTTTTGTGGCTATTGTGAATGGGACTGTGCTTTTTATTTGGGTCTCTACTTGCTTGTTGTTGGTATATAGGAATGCAGCTGTCTTTTGCACATTTATTTTGTACCCCGAGACTCTGTCAAAGTCCTTTATCAGTGCAAGCAGGTTTTTGACAGATTCTCTTGGATTTTCAAGGTATAGGATCATATCATCAACAAAGCGGGATAACTTGACTTCCTCTTTTCCTATTTGGATACCCCTGATTTCCTTCTCTTGTCTAATTGCCCTAGCTAGGACTTCCAACCCAATGTTGAACAAGAGGGATGATAGTGGGCAGACTTGTCTTGATCCAGTTTTCAGGGGAAATGTGTACAGCTTCTGTCCATTTAGCAATATGTTAGCTGTGGGTTTATTGTAAATGGCACTTACTATTTGGCGGTATGTTCCTTCTATACCTAGGTCTTTGAGGGTTTTTATCAAGAAGGGATGCTAGATTTTATCAAAAGCTTTTTCTGCATCTAATGATATCATCATGTGATTCTTGTTTTTACATCCATTGATGATTTAAATTATACTTGTGGTCTTGCAAATGTTGAACCATCCTTCATCCTGGGGATGAAGCCTGCTTGGTCATGGTGGATGATTTATGAGATATGTTTTTGGGTCTGATTTGCTAGAATCTTGTTGAGGATTTTTGCATCTATGTTCATAAAGGATATTGACTTGAAGTTCTCTTTTTTTGTTGGATCTTTACCCGGTTTGGGTATGAGTGTGATGTTAGCTTCGTAAAATGATTTGGAATTCCATCTTTCTCAATTGCCTGGAATACTTTCAATAGGATCGGTATCAGCTCCTCCTTGTACATTTTGTAGAATTCTGCTGGGAAGCCATCTGTTCCAGGGCTCTTTATTGTAGGTAGTTTTCATATGACAGAGTCAATTTCCTGAGTTGTTACTGGTCTATTCAGTGTTTCAATGTCTTCTTGTTTCTACCTGGGGAGGTTGTATAATGTTAGAAAGTCCTCCATTTCATTTAGGTTATCAAGTTTGTTTCCATTTAGGTGTACATAGTAATCTCTGATAAGCTTTTGCATTTCTTAGGTGGTCAGTTGTGATTTGATCTTTTTTATTTCTGATTGTGTTTATTTGGGCTTTTTCTCTCTTTTTTCTTGGTCATTCTGGTTAGGGGTCCATCAATCTTGTTATTTCTTTCAAAGAACCAACTTTTTGTTTTGTTGATGTTTTCTGTGATATTTTTGTCTTCTATGTCCCGTATTTGGTTTGCCCACTTTTTAATGGGGGAGTTTGTTTTTTTCCTGTTGGTATGTTTGGGTTCTTTATAGATCCTGAATGTTAGACCTTTGTCAGATATACAGTTGGAAAATATTTTTTTCCCATTCTGTGGGCTGTCTTCCTGCTCTCTTGATGGTTTCTTTTGCTTTGCAGAGGCTTTTCGGTTTGTTGAGGTCCCACCTGTCTATCTTACCTCTTCTGGTATGGACTTTTGGGGCTTTGATCAGGAATTGGTTGTCTATTCTGATTTCCATAAGGATGTCTCTTGCTTTTTCTACGATTCTTATAATTTGAGGTTTTATGTTTAGGTCTTTTATCCATTTGAAATTAATTTTTGTGTATGGTGACAGGTAAGGGTCCCATTTCATTCTCTGCATGTGGTCAGCCAGTTTTCCCAGTCCCACTTACTCAATAGGTTCTCCTCTCCTCAGTGGTTGTTGTTGGAGGTTTTGTCAAAGATTAGTTGCTTGAGAAATTGAGGTTTTGCTTCCAGAATCTCTCTCCTTTTCCATTGGTCTGTATCCCTGCTCTTGAGCCAATACATGGTTGTTTTGGTCATTGTGGCCTTATAATAAAGTCTGGAAGTGTGATACCTCCCACTTTGTTTCTTTTGCTAAGGATTGTTTTGGCTATTCGTGGTTGCTTATGTTTCCATATGAATTTCTGAATTGTTTCCAGGTCTGAGAAGAATGGTGTTGGTAATTTACTGGGTATAGCGTTGAATCTGTAGATTACATTTGATAGGATGGCCATCTTAACAATGCTGATTCTTTGAATCCATGAGCATAGAATATTTTTCCATTTGTTTGTGTCATCTTTGACTTCTTTGAGCAATGTTTTGTAGCTTTCATTGTAAAGATCTTTCACTTCTCTGGTTAGGAAGATGCCGAGGTATTTCGTTTTTTCTGTGGCTATTGTGAATGGGATTGTGATTTTTATCTGGTTATCTGCCTGTTTGTTGTTGGGGTCTATGAATATGACTGTCTTTTCATACTTATTTTATGCCCTGAGACTTTGCAAAAGTCCTTTATCAGTGCAAGGAAGTTTTTGACAGATTCTCTTGGGGTTTTGAGGCATTGGGTCAGACCATTGGCAGAGAAGGATAACTTGACTCCTTTTCCTCTGTAGATCTCCCTGATATCCTTCTCTTACCTGATTACTCAAGGTAGGACTTCCATCACTCTGTTGGACAGGAAGCGCACCAAGACATTTAATCGCTCTGTTTATATCCTGACATTTTAATTTTATTGTAGTCTTGTTCATATTTAATTTCTCATTAAAATGGAATATTATATAAATTTTTGATTATAATTAAAAAAATATTTTCTATTCTATAATCTTTGAGCATTTTTTTCTGATGAGTAATTATCTTATTTTTATTATTTAAAACTTTTGAGTAAGTCTAATTTACTGATTTTAGCTCATCATATATGTTGAAACTTATTGTAGGCTATAGTTTGTCTTTAAATTTTGTTTTAGGATTTTATTGGTATAAGAAAGCTCTTAATGTTGTTTATTCCTTTTGTTGTTGTTATTATTATTATCATTATTATATTCCACTCTTGAATATTTATTTATTTTTTAATACATAGCTTAATTCCTTATTTTACATTAAAATATTTTTCTGGATTTTATTATTCTGTGGTTTATGGATTGAGGCAAAGATCAATGTTTGCTTTTTAATCATTTTTCCCCTACTGACAGAAAAGTTCATTTTGTCACTGAATAGTAATGTCTATTTATCATTGGATTTTCTATCCTGAACTGTTTATCTGATTCTTCTTCCTGTGTCCATTTTTCATAATCTTTTATTTTATTTTATTTTTTGTCAGAGTCTCACTTGGTCATCCAGACTGGAGTGCAGTGGCACTCTCACAGACACCGCCTCAACCTGCTGGGTTTAGGCTATCTTTCTGCCTCAAGTAACTAGAACCAAAGGCATGTCCCACCATGCCTGGCTAATTTTTTAACTTATTGTAGAGACGAGGTCTCATCAAGTTGCCCAGGCTGCTCTCAAATCCCTGAGCTCTTGCCTCCACTTCCAAAGTTCTGGAATTACAGATATGAGCCACAGCACCTGGCATCACAATCTTTTTTTTTTTTTTTTTTTGAGTTAGAGTCTCACTCTATCGCCCAGACTGTAGTGCAGTGGCACACTCATGGCCACCCCATTGTTGACCTGCTGGGCTCTGCGATCTTTCTGCCTCAGCCTTCCAAGTAGCTGGAACTACAACAGTGTGCTACCACGCCCAGCTAATTTTTCTTGATTTATTGTAGAGACAAGGTCTGGCCAAGTTGACTGGTCTGGTCTCAAACCTGCAGGCTCAGGCAATCCACATGCCTTGGCTTCCCAAAGTGCTGGGATTACAGGCTGAGCCACCGAGCCCAGTCGGCATCACAATCTTAACTGTCAGGTTTATAATACATTTTGAAATTGGAAAATAACAATTTCTGTAATTATTCCACTTTCTTTTTTTTCCGTTTATTCTGCATGCTGTATCATTAAATACAATGATGAAGTTTGACTTAATATAGATATCCTTCGTCATCCCAATTAGTATGCTTTTATTGACGGTTTAAAAAGATTTTGTTTTATTTGTTATGAGATGTTGAAATTTGTTAATTGACTTTTTGGGAACTATGTAGTCGATTATTTGTTTCCCCTTAACCATTTATCTATATCTTGACATCATATTATTATGGATTTCCAATTATTAAATTGAAAGGTATTTGGGGCCTTTTTCTTTTGACCAGGTTTTAATAAGCTACTTTACATTTTCTTTTTTTTTTAAATTTTGATGATGTGGGATACAGTTCAGGGTTAGATATACAAACGTTCATTATGCAGGTACCCTTGTGGATGAGGTGTTCCCCCCCCAGGAGTTTCACATTACCCCCCCGACAGTTTCACAGTCCCCATCCCTTGGCAATTTCCCACTACTGCCAATCCCTCTCTTATAGTAGTATGATAATTGTTCAAGGTCTGCTTATGAGTGACAACATGTGATACTTGGTTCTTTGTTTCTGTGATGAATTACTCAGTATTATAGCCTCCAAGTCCATCCAAGTTGCTGTGAAGTACTTTACATTTTCTTTTTCTTTTTTTTTTGAGTTGGAGTCTCAGTTTGTCACCCATACTGGAGTGCAATGGCAAGCTCCCAGTCACCGCAGCCTCGACCTGCTGGACTCTGGCGATCCTTCTGCCTCAGTCTTCCAAGTAGCTGGAACTATAGGTGTGCGCTACCATACCCGGCTAATTTTTGATTTTATCGTAGAGATGAGGTCTCGCCAAGTTGCCCAGGTGGCTCTTGAACCTACGGGCTCAGGCAATCCACTCACCTCAGCCTCCCAAAGTGCTGGGATTACAGGCTGAGCCACCGAACCTGACTGACTACATTTTCAAATTCACATTACTAACTGGGGCAGGCAGGTCTGTTCTCTCTCTCTCTCCCTCTCTCTCTCTCTCTCTCTGTGTGTGTGTGTGTGCATGTGCAAATGTGGGTCCTCTGAACTTTCTTTCAGATTCAGGATGACTTTAAAAAATGAGTTGAGAGATACATGAAAAAGTGCTCAGTTTCACTAGTCAAAAAAATGCAAATTAAGACCACACTAAGATATCACCTAACTCCAGTCAGGATGGCCATCAACAATAACTCAAAAAATAACAGATGCTGGAGAGGATGCAGGGGAAGGGAACACTTCTACACTGTTTGTGGGAGTGTAAACTAGTACAGCCTTTGTGGAAAACAGTGTAACAATTCCTAAAAGATCTAAAAATCAACCTTCCATACAATCCAGCAATCCTCCTTCTGGGAATATACCTGGAGGAACTCAAATCACTCTGTAAAAAAGATACCTGCACACATATGTTTATTGCAGCATTGTTCACAATAGCAAAAACATGGAACCAACAATGCTGTCCATTGAAAGAGGACTGGATTAAAAAATGTGGTATACATAAATGATGGAATATTATGCAGTCATAAAGAAGGACAAAATTATGAACTTCATAGCAACTTGGATGGACTTAGAGTCCATAATACTGAGTGATCTATCACAGAAACAAAGAACTGAGTATCACATGTTCTCACTCATAAGCAGACCTTGAACAATTATCATAATACTATAAGAAAAAGGATTGGCAGTAGCAGGAAACTGCCGGAGGGATGGAGGAGGGAGATGGAATTGGCAGTAGTAGGAATCTGCTGAGGGAGGGGCACACCTCAACAACAATGAACAATGAACAATGCATAATGAACATTTGTATACCTAACCCTGAATTGTACTCCACATCTTTAAAATAAAAACTTTAAAAAAATGAGTTGAGGACTTTCAGTATTGTTCTATATGTTTTAAATAATATTGGTATTATCTGTTTTTTGGAGGTTGGAGAGGAATATTCTCCACACCACTCCCCTCTAAACTGTCTTTTTCTGATACTTTTGGGTCAACATTTTCAATTATTTCATAGTCATTTATCATTCTCTGTTTTAAATCAATAATTGTGTCAATTCTGAAAATTTGTATTTTTCTATTAACCATAAATTCTATTTTTACAATTTATTATGAAAGTTGGATGTCAATTTCTATTTTGTGGTTTATGTTTAAATACTTCAGCATAATTTCAGTGGGAAAATATGGTTTCCATTTTTAAAATTAAAATTAAGATATAATTCAATTTGGATACGCTGTATGTGAAATAAGAAACTGAGTGCAGGGCTTTTTCTTCTACCTACCTATTTCCATGCTTAGAGTTTGTTTTACTAAAATACACTTGTTTAATAGAATAGAGATTCCTCCTTCTATAATCATGGGAGTCATGAAAGATTTAATAGCACTTTCATAGTCAAACAAATTTTAATGTTTTCGAACTGAATAGTTCAGTCTTGTCCTCTTTTGATTTAATGATGCACATAAGCCATCGTAAGCAACTCCAAAAAAAGAGAAAATGTGTAATTTTCCTACTCATGTTTTTCAAAGTCTCCCCATTGCACTTTGGATATAATACAAAATTCTTTTCATGAGAAAATCTCTGCATAGTCTGACTCCAACCTATATCATGTTGACCATCTGTAATCTTATGATCTCACTGTAGTCTGGCCACACAAACTTCTCCCTGTGTTCTTCTATGCCAGACATTCCTGCCTGTTTTACAGCTTTGACTCATGTACCTCTCTCTGCCTAGGACATTATTGACTTTCTGCTGAACATAGAGCCCTGCCATCCTTCAGGTCTCAGCTCAAAAAGACTACTACTTCATTGAGACCTCCCTACACCTTCCCAGCTCTTCCGACTGAAGTCTCTAGGCTATACTTTCTGATAAGTCCCTGTTTAATCTTGTGAACTCTGAGGACAGAATGGATTTGAATTCTGGATTTACCATTTATTAGCCTTGCAATTTTGGTAAGTTATTTAACTTTTCTGTATCTCAGTTTCCCTATTTATAAAGTAGGTATAAACATAATACTATAAGAAAGGGATTGACAGTAATGAGAAACTGCCGGGGGAGGGGTGGTGGGATTGGCATTGAATGAAACTGCTAGGGGAGGGAGGGGCACACCTCATTAACAAGGGTACCTGCATAATCAATGTTTGTATACCTAACCTTGAATTGTACCACACATCTTTACAATTAAAAAAAAATCCAAATCAAAACCTAAAAAAAACAGAGGAATAAAATGCTTACTTCCAAAGGGGATTAAGTGAGTGTGTGCACATGCGCGCACGCACACACACACACACACGCACACACACACACACACACACACACACAACACAAACACACACGTCTATATCTGAAGACTTTAAAACAATGCTTGGCACATGTAAATACTTGCTCTTTTGGACATTATTATTATCATTATTGTTTATTTTATATTATATAGTTTAGCTTATGTAACCAAGCACTTGTGAGAATGCTTGTTCCATGTTTATTTTACCCTACTAATCTACAAGCTTTGTGAGAGTAGGGTCTGGGTTTATTCATGACTCTACACCAGTCCCAGGCACAAGGATGCGGATACATTTGTTGAATGAATGATTATTTATTGCTCCATTTCTTTATGTTCTTATTTCTTCATACTTTTTACATTCTTGTAAACTGTACTAAAGCCTTTCAAAAGACATTTCATTTTCATTTAATAGGCAAAAATTAAGGTTCTGAAAATTTTATCTCTGTTTTAATGATATGGTTTAAGATCCACTATATTCCTCAAGCACTTTCACCAGACGCACGATTTTATGGTGCAGGGACTGGTTTAATACAATGAAGTGGTTTTTATCACACAATCTCTTGCTAGAATTTAAACACATTTCTTATTGGTCCTCATCTTGATTTATTTAAAAATTTTCACAGCAGATATTGGTTGAATGGGATGGGGGAAGAGGATATTTCTCACCATTGACAAGATTCAATACCAAACCTTGCAAAATGCTTTTATTTCCAGCGGTGTGGCTTCCATTCTGTTGCCTTTGGGCATCCCCTTGCCACTTGGGAGCTTTGGCTGTACTGTTAAAGATGTCTGTGTTATTTAACCTTTTTTTAGCACATACGATACTGGTGATGCTTTCAGCCTCTGGGAACACCTGTGATACATGCTTGCCACAGTACACGCTATGAAATGTTCAGTTGAGCAAATGAAAAATAGCACACAGGGTGACGATCCTGCTACAGGACTTTTAAAAATAGTTTACTGGGAAAGACAGCAAGTGAAAGAAAGCCCGGAACTGCTATGAGGGCATGCCACCCATTAGATAGAAACAGAATACTGTCTTTGCTAACATGGGTGCTTCCATAACAGACTTGGTGAGGACATCAGTCACAGATAGGCAATTGCTTCCCTCAGTTTCCTCTGGCTGCAGCTCCTTTTCCTGTACTCATCAGCTGTCAACCTGACATTCTGGCCAAACACAACTATACCAAATGAAACTCATCCCATGTCTAGTCTGAGTTCAGTGGTGTTTACAAAACTCATCTCTTCTCCTTTATTCTGGGCTTAAAGACTTTACTATGAATTCACACAAACTCTGATGGACTCTGCATCCATTTAACACAAGACCAAAAACTTTATTCTGTAAAGACGAACACATGGAGGAAAACAGAATCTGGAGAAGATTTAGAAGTTAAAAAAAAAAGATGTGTATTCGAGTCAGTGTCTTCCTGTGAAGCCGCCTTTCTATGAGAAAGGCAATGCAATTATGGGAAAGATTGAATTTGCATTGCCAATGACTGCTGAGAGAACTTAGCATCTATGAAAGCAGAGAGAGCAGTTTGGATAAAGGAAGAAAAATCCAGAAAGATTACTTGGTCCCTGCAAACTATTCTTGGGGTGAACTTATTCACATTTTCCCAGGTCATAATAATAACTTTCAGTCAAGATAAGACACTTAACTGACATATCGCAGCATTTACTGAAGCCACCTTCTTCATTTTTATCTAGAATTTTACTATAATTGCACTTACCATTTAGTGTGAGGAAGACTCTTCACCTTCAAAATGAGAATAATAATCTTAGTTCATTTACAGCGCCACTGCTCTCTCAAGTATAGATGCTGAGTGGGAGGGTCTGACTCCATTCCTGTTGGAAAGCATTCACAGAATGAACAATGCCACTGTATTGGTTTCCTAGAGCTGCTTAACAAATACCGCAAATCAGGTAGCTTAAGACAATGGAAATTAATTTTTTATAGTTCTTGAGACTAGAAGACTGAAATTAATGTGTCAGCAGAGCCACATCCCTTCTTAAGGGTCAAGGGCTGGATGCTTTCTTGCTTCTTCCTAGTTTCTGGTGGTTGCTCACATTCTTTGGCTTGTGGACACATCACTCTAATCTCTACCTTGGTCATCACATGGCATTCTCCCTGTCTCTGTCTGTGTACTCTCTATTTTCATGTGGCATTCTCCCTGTGTGTCTATGTCTAAATGTTCTTTTTCTTATAAAGATATGAGTCTACCCTAACCTAGTATGTCCTCTTCTCAATTTAATTACATCTTCAAAAACCTTATTCCCAGATAAGATCACATTTACAGGTCTTTTGAGGGGAACATAATTTTCTGTCATTTTTATCTTTTTCAAATTGATAGATAATACGATATAAATTTGTGGTGCACAACATGTTGTTTTACTATATGTATACATCTTGGAATGACTAAATCAAGCCAATAAACATATATATTACCTCATATATTTTTGTGGTGAGAACACTTGAAATCTACTCTCTTAACAATTTTCAAGTGTAAAATACACAGTTATTGTCTACAGTCACTATAATGTACAATAGATCTCCTGAACTTATTTCTTCTGTCTAATTGAACACTTTCCCAAACTCTCCGTCCTCAGCCTCTGGGGACCACTGTTTTACTCTCTGTTTCTATGAATTACACTTTCTTTAGATTCTTTCTGTGCTTTGCTTCTTTCACTTAGCATAATGTCCTCCAGATTTGTCCATGCTTTTGCAAATAACAGGGTTTTCTTTTTTTTTAAAGACTGAATAGTATTTCACTGTATATATGTATACACATGATACACACACACACACACACACACACACACACACATATATGTATCACATTTTCTTTATTCACTCATCTACCATTGAACACCTAGGTTAATTCCATATCTTGGCTATTGTGAATAATGCTGCAATAAACATGGGCATGCAGATATCTCTTTGACATCATAATTTCATATCTTTTAGAAATGCCCAGTAGTGTGAAGGCTGGATCATATAGTAGTTCAATTTTTAATGTTTTGAGGAACCTCTGTACTGTTTTCCATACTAGCTGTACTAATTTGCATTCTCAACAAGAGTTTATAAGCATTCTGGGGGACATGTCCTTTAGAAATACCTGGTAGTGGGATGGCTGGATCATATGGTAATTCAATTTTTAATTTTTTTGAGGAAACACTATATTGTTTTCTATTGCCTCAAGGAAGTTGATCCTAATTTATGTCCAACAGTATATCAAGAAAGCTTCCAAGAACGAAGATAAAACTTGGGCATTTACTGACCCATTGCTGCTGACATAGAGGTTCTTAGGTTTAAAATGATTCCTTTCTAATCAGTTCAGAAAACTAACCCTACTGCAATGATTGGAGAGACAGATATGAAGGTGCATGTTTGTCTTTTGTCAAAACTCATCCTTTCCTTTGGGAAATAATTCCATAGGCAAAGTGCTGAAAACAAGTGGTCCCAGAGGTTATGGCTTGTAATGGTTGAGGCCCAGGAGGTCCAAGAATAAATCACATTGCATATCATGAAAAATATAGTGGTCACTATATTTCAACTCATCATTTAGCTACTGAGGACCCAAACATGGGTGACACAGATTCATAAAAGACAAAGTAGAAATTTCAGTACTGGCTGTACTAATTTGCATTCTCACCAAGAGTTTACATGGGCTCTGGGAGACATGATTCTACTCCCTAAAGTCATCCAGCAACTATATTTAGGTAGTCATCTGACAAGTCATTTTCTTGATCCCCAGCTTTTGTTCTGTGAGGTCCAGGAGGGTAGTGATCATTCCAAAGTATTACCTAAATGCATCTTACACAATACATTTCTAAAGTTATTATTTACAAACGACACAAAAACTTCTTTAGAATTGTGCGACTCTATAAACCACTACCAAACCATCTAATACACTGTTTTAGTAAAGATGTACTAAAATATTTTGAGAGGTAAGTATACAGTACTCAAATTTCTATTTTGTCTTTTATGAATCTCAATATTGCCCATGTTTGGGTTCTCAGTGGTTTAATGATGAGTCGAAATATAGTGACCACTATGGTTTTCATGATATGCAATGTGATTTATTCTTGGACCTCCTGGGCTTCAACTCATCACAGGCCATAACCTCTGGGACCCACTTGTTTTCAGCACTTTTTGTATATGGAACTATTTCCCAAAGTAAAGGGTGAATTTTGACAAAAGACAAACATGCATATTCATATCTGTCTCTCCAGTTATTGCAGTAGGGTTAGTTTTCTGAATTGATTAGAAAGGAATCATTTTTAACCTAAGAGCCTCTATGTCAGCAGCAATGGGTCAGTAAACGCCCAAGTTTTCTTCGTTCTTAGAAGTTTCTTGATATACTGTGGACATAAATTAGTATCAACTTCCTCGAGACAATAAAAAAATTAGCTATTTTATGATGTGTTGTACTGATGCAGAATCAATGAAATATCGTGAGGGATATTAACTATTCTCAGGATTGAGAAACCAGTGTACCACTAGATTGCATTATACCAGTCCATCATGTTGTCACTGAAACAAGTTTCTTGTCATCTAACTCTAGTGGGACAATATATTTGCCTTGAGGCCTGCCTCACAGGCTCTTCTCACCACAAATGTATTCACCTTCTGAGAAATAAGGTCTATTAAAATAAGTCAAGCATTGCAATTTTCCATTGTGGTCTCCATAGTTAATGCTAACCCAAAACTTGGTGGAAATTTTCCCCTACTAATTTTCCATAGTCCTATGGAATAGAATAATATCCTTTTTCTTATAGATTTCCTCTGCAGGATGATTTCAGTTGTCTGAAATTCCCATAGGTGCAGTTTCCCAATATGGCAGGGCTTCAGTCTCTAAGATAATAGAGGAGAGTTAAAAGGGTCCTAGAATACAGCAGAGTGTTGTTAAAAGATAATTTTCAACAAAGGATAAAATTATGACTCCCATATAGATATAAAAATTAACACAAGTTAAAAATTTCATTTAACTCATACTTAGTGAGAGAATCAGGCAGATGTTAAAACTTGTTCCAAAAAGAATCCAAAGAACAGACAAATGTATGGATTCAAAATATTAAAATAAACTTGAAAATGGAGGCAAAACTGGGAGCACTATAAAAGATGAACAAATAGAGAAAAACAGACAGTAGAAAAATTAACATCAAAGAAAGATACCCATTTGAGTCAGGATTTACTTGTACATAAACATGCATTATTTTCCATTGCTATAGGTTATTCTCTTTGTAAAATTTTCTTTCATTTTTAATTTTATGAGTACATAATAGTTGTACATATTTACATATTTATGGGGTACATGCAATATTTTGACACAAGCATGCTGTGTGTAATAATCAAATTAGATTAATTTGGTATTCGTCACCTTAAACATATATCATTTTTTGTGTTAGGGACATTTCAATTCCACTCTTCTAGTTATTTTGAAATATACAATAAATTATTGTTGACTATACTTTCCCTATTTTGCTACAGAAATCTCGATCTTATTCCTTCTCACTGTACTTTTGTACCTATTAACCACTCCTTCTTTATCTCCCTTCCCCACTACTCTTCCTAGTCTTCAATAACCATCATTGTATTTTTTAGCTATAGGTTATTCTCGATTTAGAGTTGTAGACTAGCTTCTGTAGACTTAGAATTAAAGGATCCAGAGAGGTCTTGTGAGGTCTAGACAATGCATAGTTCTCCATTGAAGTACACATTTTCTCCAACAGTTGCAATGTACAGTAAAGACTAAGTGTTGAAGTTATTCTGTTATTTTTGATATCATTACTAAAACTTCTAACATTACAAAGAAAATACATTCCCCATTTTGGTCTGCAAAAGAGTTATAGAAAATGAGAAAGATGCATTTATATGTCTTTGGGATGTACAACGAAGAGAAGAAAGCATGGCAGGTGAGAGAATGAACACACACACACATACACACACACAGACAGAGGGAGAAATCTCATAAAAACAAACAAACAAACAAACAAACAAAAGACAGAGGGATCAGCAGCACTTAACAGTTTCCAGCGCTAGTCTCTCAAAGACCAGACTAAACCATTACAGTGTACAGACCAGTCAAAACCCACAGGTAAGCAAACTGTTTCAAAGCTCCTCTCTACACAGCAAGATTATGTAAATTTCCTCATGCATTTAGATATTTCCTAGGGAAGCATGAAGGGGAAAGAAGCCCCCCCCAAAAAAGAATCCCCCCCAATAGAAGATTAGGATTTTCTCAATGTGACTAAGATGAAGGAGGTGTACGTAGTAAACTAAAAGAGGCTAAATTTCTTTGAATTGCCACGTTAAAGTTGTTTCTTCCATCACTGTAAGTATTAAGAGCAAGTTAAATCAGTTATAACTAATATGAGATGCCATTAAAAATACATTTGAGATACATGTTTGCATTTTGATCAGTTCATTGTTTGCCACAGAGACATATAAGTACACATTTCATAATTTTTTTCCACAGGGGCAAATACTTAGTAGTTGTAAACAATTTGGCATTATTTCCTCTTCAGTATGTTGAAGTTGGTTTGTTGATGATTTTATTGGAACTACACTGGTTAGACACTGTAATATTCTGCAATTTTGTAATCATCTCATCATTATTGTTATTATTTTATAAATAGACACCATCCTGAATACATTTATTGGTTTCAGTGTTTCTGCAGGAATTCTCAAGTGCATATTACAGGTAGACAGTCACAATTGCAAATAATAATGGTTTTTTGGTCAATATATGCTCTTGTTATTTCTTAAATTTTAGAACAGCATTAGACAATACCACCATATTGAGGTTAATTTCCTTGTTTCCTTTGGATTTAAATGTAGAAAGTCATGGATTTCAATAATAATGTTGTTTTATTTTTTATATTGATATCATTTACCATATCAGGAATGTACACTTTGGCTTATATCTAGCTGTAAAAAAATCAGAAGTGACAGTTGAACTTTTCTGCTTGAATAATGAAATTATATTAAAACTGTTCAGAATTTGAACCATTCATACTTTTGAAACAAAACCCCTTTGGTCTAAGTATATTGTTCTTTAACAGAGTGTTATATTCTTTCTGTTATTTTTATTTTTATTTCTTTGTCATTATTTGTTTTGTTGCATTGAAGTCAGCAAATATAAACTGTACAACTCCTAACACTTTAGAATTTATTGAAGTTTGTTTTATAACTGAGTATGTGAACTATTTTTGAAAATATTCATCGACATTTGAATACAATATAAATGTGATATGTAGACGGTATATAATTTAATGTAGAAAGGACTAGAAAGGACTATTAAATTTAATTCATAGTGTTATTACAAATATCTCATTATCTTTGTTCTTATTAATTTGTCAAAGGCCAAGAATGGTATGTCAAATTCTTCTTTTAGGTTGATGGTTTTGTCAGTTTCTTATTAAATACTCACACATTTACTAAAATTCTATTTCACCTCTAGGCTTTTCTATCCAATTTGACATGCTGTTTATATTCATTTATGTCTACCTGTCTGACTTTTCTTTCCTTAGCTGTACCTAGGACATTGCTGTACTTACATTAGGCACTTGATAGATACTCGTTGATTGATCTGATCATTTTCTTCAGGAAATGTTCTGGATAGAAATAAGTTCAACTTATTTTAAGTCTAGTACTTCAACCACTGCAGGATTATTCATCTAATTTATGCCTTACCTTATTATCATTATAATTTACCTAGTGCATTCAACCTCCCTTATTTAAACCACCAAATATAAAATTAGATCAAATTGAAAGAAATTTAAAATTTTATCATGCATACAAAGGAACATTTCACCAACCGGAAGGCCTCAGACTAAAAGTGGTAAGAAGCTCTTCTCACAGTAGTTACAGCACAATGTATAAAGCATAAAGGAATATTTTGACCTTTTTTTGTGATTGGTTGTTATACATTAATATTCTTTGTAAGGCAAGCAAAGATGTTCAAGCTGATTCATCTATAGATGATTGGTTCAATTTCATCAAATCCTGCTGACAAAATTGTAAAACTTGCAATTTGTGTTTCCTTTATGATTAGAACTAGTGTTCAGAGACCTTAAGATAATATGCTTTGGCTAGATGGCTATGTGCTGTTAGGCTTGGGATATATCTACATTTTTATTTACCTTTAATATCACTTACACAAGCCTTAGTTACTAATTAATTAATATAATCTTAAGAAAAGGAAAAAAAAAAGATGGTTCCTAATAAATTATTTTTAAAATTGCAGTTGAATTCGGCAAAAATTTTGCTGTGGCAGGAATTTCTCTAGGTCCTCTGAATGTGAAGCCAACCAATAATGCTGAGAGAATTTAACATCAGCTTTATTCATTTAGCTAACATTTGCCCTTCCTTCAGCATTGGTATTCTTTCCCAGAAATTGTATTTTGCAAAACCTCGTGTGAATGATAAGTTCCTGAGTGGAGCTATAGTTAAAAATAACTCCCTGTTAACTGTTAATAAGTATTAGTGTGGCAGAGGCTCAATGCTATAGTGACCTAATTTAAACAGAATCAAAGTGAGCTGTACTAAAGGGCATAAGGCATTAGAATCTGTTCCCACTTCCTCTTTCTTGTGTCTTAATCTTGAATTAGTATAAAGAGCTGCCCTTTCTTGAGACTGAGCAGCTTTGTGTGCATTATGAATCTCCTAGTTTCACCAGTCAAAAGTTTTTTTTATTCAATAGCAGCTATTTTCTCACATTCTATATTTGTCCTTATCACCGAGAGAAAGTCTTCATGATTAACGTTTTGCTTGTGGCTGGTTAAAACTACCATGGCAGATAAGGGGAAGGCAAAAAATGCTTGTTTATCTGTTATATAAAAATCTATGTAATTTGTAAGTTTTTTTGTATATATGCTGATCAGTGGAATAAAAATAAAAAGAACTAAGCTGTTAAATAGTTGAAGAAATTGTAAACTTGCCTGACTAGGAGTGGCATATATCATAGGTTATATTTTTAAGACCCTCACTCATCTTGAAATAGTTGAAAAAATGATGGAAAAGATTGGAGAATACATGGTAGGGTTGTTTTAGGAATTGCCTCAAATCAAGGGTGAGAGCTTCTTCCAGATGAAACTTTATTTTGATGTTCTAATCAAGATCAGATATAAGTTTTAGAGTCCATGGAGAATGAATAGTGTTGAGGGGTGTTGATGAGGTGTGCCCCCACTCCCCTGACAGTTTCCCACTACTGCCGATCCTACCCCCGCACTCCCCGGCAGGCTCCACTACTGTCAATCTCTTTCTTATAGTACTGCAATAATAGTTCAAGGTCTGCTTATGAGTGAGAACATGTGGTACTCAGTTTTTTGTTTCTGTGAGAGATCATCAGTATGATAGACTCTAAGTCCATACAAGTTGCTGCAAAGTTCACAATTTTTGTCCTTTAAGGTTGCATAATATTCCATTGTGTATATGTACCATATTTTTTTAATCCAGTCTACTTTCAATGGGGAGCATGGTTGGTTTCATATTTTTGCTATTGTGAATAATGCTGCAATAAAAATGCATGTACAGTTATCTTTTTCATAGAATGATTTGAGTTCCTCTGAGTATATTCCCAGTAGGGGGATTGTGGGATCATATAGAATGTCAATTTTTAGATCTTCTAGGAATCACCAAACTGTTTTCCACAGAGCTGTTGTACTGGTTTACACTCCCACCAACTGTGTACAAGTATACCCTTTTCCCCGCATTCTCTCTAGCATCTGTTGTTTTTTTGAGTTATTGATGATGGTCATCCTGACTGGAGTTAAGTGGTATCTCAGTGTGGTTTTAATGTGCATTTCTTTGATGACTAGTGAGGCTGAGCATTTTTTCATGTATCTGTTGGTTGCTCATATATCTTCTTTTGAGGTGTCTATTCATATTTTTTGCCCATTTTGCAATGAGGCTGCTTGTTTTTTTTTATTTTTGGCATGTTTGAGTTCCTTGTAGATCTTAGATGCTAGGACTTTGTCAGATATGCAGTTGAAAAATATTTTTTCCCAGTCTGTGGTCTGTCTCCCCACTCTTAATGGTTTCTTTGACTTTGCAGAAGCTTGTCAGTTAGATGAGGTCCCACTTGTCTATCTTATCTCTAAAGGCACGGGCAATGGGGTTTTGACCAGGAGTTGGTTGCCAATTCCATTTTCCATAAGGGGTCCATTGATCTTGCTTATCCTTTCAAAGAACCAGATTTTTTTCATAGTTTTTGTTTTGTATTACATTTTTTGTCTTCTATGTCCTGAATTTGGGCTTTTATTTTGGTGGTGTGGATTCTTCTGCTGAAGTTAGGGTTTTGGTGGTCTTGGTTATCCAGCTTCCTTAGGTGATTTGTGAGACTGTTAACTTGTGACCTTTCCATTTTCTTCATGTGGGTTCATAGAGATATGAATTCCCCTCTTAGCACTGCTTTCCCCAGAGATTTTGGTAAGATGTTTCTTCATTTCCTTATTTATTTATTTATGTATTTATGTATTTATTTATTTATATGGAGTCTAACTCCATTTCCCAGGCTGGAGTGCAGTGGCATGCTTACAGCTACCCCAGTGTTGGTCTGCTGGGCTCCGGCAATCCGTCTGCTTCAACCTTCCAAGTAACCAGAACTATAGGTGGACACTACTACGCCTGCTAATTTTTTATTTATGGTAGAGATGAGGTCTCACCATGTTGTCCAGACTGGTCTTGAACCTGTGAGCTCAGGCAATCCACTCACCTCCACATCCCAAAGTGCTTGGATTACAGGCTGAGCCACAAGCCCGGCATTTCTTCATTTTCCTTTTTTCCAGGAATCTTTTGATTTCTGTTTTGATTTCCATGCTGACTCAGGAGTTGTTCGGCATTATGGGGTTTAGTGTCCATATCTTTGTGGGTATTTGGGGAACAGTGTTGGTGTTGATATTTTTTTTTCCCACTGTGGTCTGAAAAGGTACATGGCAGTATTTCAATCTTTTAAAATTCGTTTATGTTTGATTTATGACAGAAGATGTGGTAGATCTTAGAGTACATTCCTTGTGGTGGTGAGTAGAATATATATTCTGTGGTTGTTGGGTGCAGTGTTCTGTAGGTATCTATTAATCCATTTGGTCAAGAGTTACATTGAGGTTCCTGATCTCCTTGTTGATTTCTTGGCTTAATGATCTGTCTAGGGTTGTTAATGGGGTATTTAAGTCACCAGCTATGATAGTGTTGGAGTCAGTATCTTTTTATAGTTGACCTAGAAGTTGCTTTATAAAAGTTGGTGCTCCTATGTTGGGAGCATATGCGTTTAGGATGGATATTTCTGGTTGATAGATGAAACTTTTATCGTTATGTAGTTACTTTCTGTATCTTTTAAAATTTTTGATAGCTTAAAGGGTATTTTGTCTGATATTAAGATTGTGAATCCTGCTTTCTTTTGTGTTCCTTTCACCTGAAAATTTGTTTTCCATCCTCTCACTTTGAGTCTGTGAGTATCTCTTGTGGTGAGTTGGGTCTCTTGGAGACAACATATGGTTGCTTCATGATATTTTATCCAATTTGTCATTCTAGGTCTTTTCTTTGGTGTATTTATTCTACTCACATTCAGGCTAATTATTGAGATGTGAGAGTTTATCCCTGTCATGAGATCCTTATAGTGTTTGTTGTTGCTGCTGTTTGTTTTCTTTTCTTTTGATTTTTGGATTGATTTGTGAGTGTTTTCAATCTTATTCCTATATTCTTGGGAAGGGCATTGTCATTCTTTTTTTTTCTTTCTTCTTTGTTTAGTATTTTCTTAAATGTTTCTTGTAGAGCTGGTCAGGAGGTGACGTAAACTTTTAGGGATTCAATATCTGGGGAGGATTTTAATTCTCCATCACTGATGAAACTTAGCAGGGTAGGTAATTCTTGGTTAAAATTGTTTATGTTTGAGAACTTTGAAGATTGGACTCCAATCTCTCCTAGCTTGAAGTGTTTCTGTAGATAAGTCTGCTGCTATTTTAATTGGTCTTCCCCAGTAGGTAGTCTGATCTTTGTCTCTTGCTGCCCTTAGGATTTTTTCTTTTATACCTACTTTGTGTAAGTGAATTACTATGTGTCTAGGAGTTGGTCTTCTCATTTGTTCTCTTGCAGATGTTCTCTGAATCTCTTGTATTTGAATGGTTGTGTCACTAATGAGATGAGGGTAATTTTCTTGGATAATTTCTTGGAATGCTTATTCCAGGGTGGTCTCTATCTCTCTTTTTGCCTCAGGGATTTCAATTAATCTTAGGTTTGCCTGCTTGATATAATTGTTCATCTCTTGGAGGTTTTGTTCTGTCTCTTAAAGTTTCTTGTCTATGTTTTTAACAGTTTGGGTTAGTTACAAATTCTAGTCCTTAAGCTCTGAGTTTCTTTCTTCTGCTTGGTTAATTCTGCTTTCCATGCTTATCAGTTTTTTATTTATTTCACTTATTGTATTCTTTATTGCTGTCATCTCAGTTGTCAACTCCTTCATTCTTTCCTCTTGTCTCTCATTTAAATTTATTCTCTCTATTAATATCTTGATATCTGGGTTTGTGGTTTGAGACTAGTCATTCTTGGGGCTCTTCATTGTTTGAGTCCAAAGTCTGTATTCTCAGTGGTTGTCCTCCCAGGGGTCTGTGTGAGACCTATATTCTTCATTTGTTTAGGTTTCTCCCCCCGCCTTTTTTTTTTTTATACCTCTTCTATAATTCTGTTGATCACTTATAGGGGAGATAGCTTTTACTTCTGTTTGCTCAATTTTCTATTCTTCTTTATGTAGATCTTCTGACTTTGTTCAATTCTGAAGCTGGACTGGGGTTGGGGGCCGTGCTCTTTGCAGTTTGGGAATTTAATTAAGGGGGAAGCTATTATTCAGAAGTTATCTGCAGATCCCAGTATCCACTGACAGATGTATGGCCCCTGGAACTAACTTCTCACCACCTTACAATCTGACCATGCAGTGGGAATATATGTTTGCCCTGAAAGCAAAATGAGATAAGAAAAAGGAAAAGAATGGAAAAAGGAATAAGGGAAATGAAAGGAAGTTGGAGAGAGAAGAAGAAAAGGGAAAACAGACAGGTATACCAACTAACAAATAAACAGAGAAACAGAAAAAGCAATAACATACAGGCAGTCATACAAACAAATGAACCCAAACCCCCTTTTTGATGTACTCTCCCTCAAAAATACATATGCAAATAGAATATCTTTAAAAAACATGACAACAAAGAAACAAAGCAAGTATGAAAACTTAAAACAAAAACAGAAAAGAAAAAACCCACAAAAAAAAAAAAAAAAAAAAAAAAAAGCAAAAGCAAAAACCAAAACCAAAGATACCTTGCTCTGTGCCCTTTTATGTAACTCCAGTTTCCATTTGGCCGCTGCTGCCACATTAAGGAGCAGCTCTGGCCTGTAGCCTCTCCCCTCTGCTTTCTGTGCAGGCTGATAGGGTTGCTCTTAGTGTGGGTCAGATGTCCCTGTGGGGGGAAGATGGATCATATCTGGACTCACCCGACTCACTGACACTGCTATCAAGTCTCCCACTCGGATCTGATGTGTCTGCACTTGTTCCAGCATGGGGAAGGGGCATTTGTCTCTCTGAGTGTGATGAGGGCATAGCCTCTGGGTTCCGGGTTGGAGACCTAGCAGAGCTGGGCAGGGAAATGCAGGTCTCTACCTCGTCCCAGGATGGAAAAGAGGGCTCCAGTCTGTGTCTTGCCACTGATGGTGGGGCTGTGTTCCAGATTTCCACACCCTGCCCTCTCCACGGTTCCTCCTGCTCCTGCCTGGTCTGCTGCGACAGGTGGTGATGTGGGCCAGGTGGCAGGTCGTGAGGCGCAGTTGTTCTCTGCTATCTCCTCTCAAGAGAGTCCCGAGAACAGCAGGCGATCCTGCGTGCTGGGGCTCCAATCTCAGGGCAGTGGTGGGTTGCAGTCACCTTTGGATGAGATGCCCAGGTGCATGAACCCGAGTCTCCCCTCAGATGGACTTTCATTCACCCACTGGCACACACCCCTCACACAGCACGATTTTACAGACATTTTGCAGAGTCTCTCACAGTCCGACCTGTTCCATCACCATCTTGCCTCCCTCCTCTAGAGGTTTTCATATGCCTTTTTATTTTCTAGTAAATGCAATTCCCTAATGACATAGGGATGTTATTGGCAATACTTTAAGATCTTCAGGTGGAAGACTCTGAATCTGTTAGAGTCTTGTGTTTTAAATCCAATTGGGAGTGAAAGAGAGTAGAAATGCCATAGCTGTGCAGCTCAGAGCTTCAGGGTCTGACAGGGCAGAGAGGGGGTGATGCTAAAGTCTATCTTCACCTTTTTAGAGGTTAGCCTCATTATAATGGGGAGGGGTAAGGTTCTTGCTTGGCAGTCTTGCTAAAACTTAAGCAAAGAAACATGTTTCTTCCTCCATAGGCTAGGGAGATACACATTTTAGAGGTGCAGGCAGTGGGATCACGAAATGAGAACATGGGCTTTGGTTATGCTGTTCATTCTTCCTGTACAACCAGGGAGCTATTGTTTCAAGAAGTGGCACAGCTACCTATGCTATACCACATTTGGGAACATGGGTCACAAATGTAGTAATAGTCCCTTAATATTACAGGACAGACAAATCCAACATGGTGGATACCAGCAAAGTTTCATGCTCTTGGGAAAATTTTCCTGAAAATTCTCCACTAAGTCTCATGCAGAAATTCCATATGAATATTGACTTTTTTGAGTGAGAAATTGAAGCAAGTACTATTCTGCTTCTACAAATCCAGAAGAAATGACAAAGTTAGTAACATCGACATTCCATTAGTTAGATAAGGTTCTAAAATGTACATATTATTCTGGGAGTCTAAACTACCATAATCAAAAGGAAAATTTGAGCCAGTTTAATATATATATATTCCTAGAATAGACAGTTCTTTTGAAATCCATTGTTGTGATATACATAGTTCATATGTAGCAACAGAATAAAGAATGACACTATAAAATGGTGACTAAAAAATATTTTTTAAAAAAAGTATGACACAGAATTGAGAAACTCTATTAGAAGTCAGAGAGACCAGAATTTTGGAGAAAAATTTCAAAAATAAATTTCATATATTAACTGAGTACCAACAGCTAGTAGTGCTTTGTATTAGTTTTTTTCCCCCCATAAAACAGTCATCTCTTAGTATCCATGAGGGATTGATTTCAGGACACCTCTCGGATACCAAAATCCATGGATGCTCAAGTCCCTGATATAAATGGCATAGTATTTGGATATAGTCTATGCACATCCTCCCATATACTTTAAATCATGTTCAGGTTACTTATAATACCTAATTCAACTGAAATGCTACATAGTTATTATAATCTACTGTTTAGGAAATAATGGCAATGAATGTGTACATGTTTAATACAGACACAACCATCCCTTTAAAAAAAATATTCTCAGAAAAACACTCCATGCTCATGGATTGGAAGAGTCAACATGGTTAAGATGTCCATCCTACCAAAGGCATTCTACAGATTCCATGCAATACCCATTAAATTGCCGACATCATTCTTCTCAAACCTGGAAATGACAATATAGAAATTCATATGGAAACATAAACGACCATGAATAGCCTAAACAATCTTCAGCAGAAGAAACAAAGTGGGAGATATCACACTTCCAGACTTTCAATTTTATTATGAGGCTGCAATAATCAAAGCAGCCTAGTCCTAGTACAAAAACAGGCATATAGACCAATAGAATAGGATAGAGATTCTGAAAGCAAAATCTCAATTTTTCAACCAACTCATCTTCGACAAAGCCTCCACCAACAACCACCGGGGAGAGGAGTAGCTATTCAGTAAATGGTGCTGGGAAAACTGACTGCCACATGCAGAGAATGAAACAGGATTCCTGCCTATCATCATACACAAAAATCAACTCTAAATGGATCAAAGACTTAAACATAAAACCTCAAACTAGAAGACTCTTTGAAAACACAGAAATACCCTTACAGAAATTGGAATAGGCACTCAATTCCTGATCAAAACCCCAAAATCCATGTCATAAGAGATAAGATAGACAAGTGGGACCCCATCAAACTGAAAATTTCTGCAAAGCAAAAGAAACAATTAAGAGAGTGGGAAGACAGCTCACAGACCTAACATCCAGAATCTACAAAAAACTTAAACATGTTAAAAATAAAAACAACAACAGCAACACAAGCCCTATTAAAAAGTGAGTAGCTGGGTGTGGAAGCTCAGCCTGTAATTCCAATACTTTGGGAGGCCAAGGTGAGAGGGTTGCCTGAGCCTGGGGGTTCGAGACCAGCATGGACAACTTGGTGAGACCTCGTCTCTACAATAAATCACAAAAACTAACTAGGTGTGCTGTTGTGTATTTGTAGTTCCAGTTGGAAGACTGAGGCGGAAGGATCACCTGAGCCCAGTAGGTCAGGGCTGAGGTGGCTGTGAGCATGCCACTGCACTCCAGCCTGGGTGACAAGAGTGAGACCCCAACTCAAAAAAAAAAAAGTGAGCAAAAAATGTGAAGAGACATTTCTCAAAGGAAGATGTATGAGCAGTCAACAGATACATGAAAAAATGCTCAGCCTCACTAATTATCAAAGAAACACAAATTAAAACCACACTGAAATACCAATTAACTCCAGTCAGGATGGCCATCATCAATAACTCAAAAAACAACAGCTGGAGAGGATGTGTGAATAAAGGGAACACTTCCATACTATTGGTGGGAATGTAAACTAATACAACCTCTGTGGGAAATCAGTAATGAGATTTCTAAAAGATCTAAGTATAGACTTACCATATGATCCAACAATTTTCCTTCTGGGAATACACCAAGAGGAACCCAAATAATTCTACAAAAAAAGACACCTGTGCACGCATGTTTATTGCAGCACTATTCACAAGAGCAGAAACATGGAACCAACCATGCTGCCCATCAAAAGTGGACTGGAGAAAAAAGAATGTCGTACATACACAAGATGGAATATTATGCAGCCATAAGGATGGATAACATTATGGACTTCGCAGCAACTTTGATGAATTTAGAATCTACCATATTCAGTGATCTATAACAGAAACAAAGAACTAAACACCACATGTTCTCATTCATAAGTGGATCCTGAACATTTACCATAATACTATATGAAAAGAATTGGCAGTAGCGAGACGCTGTCAGGGCGGGGGGTACATAACATCGATAAAGGTACCTCCTAAATCAGGCGGAGTGATGACCAATGGGAGGTCCAAGCTTCACCACTGCAGTGACCACTTAGGTACCTAATTCTGAATTGTACCCCATATCTTTAAAATGAAAAAAACATAAAAAAATATTTTCAGTCCATGGTTGTTTGAATCCATGAATGCAGAACTTACGGATATAAAGGGCTGACTATATATTTATTTTATTGTTTAAGTTTTACAAATTATCATTCAAAATTGGAGTACAAAAAAGTATGTAATAAATGGTTTATTAACCTCATAATCCTTCATCCAAGAGGCAATTATGATTAACATTTGATATGTTTTCTTTCAGTGTACTTTCCTATGTAATACGTAATTCAAAATTCAGATGTTTTACCTTTCATAAAATAAAATGCATGGGCATTCTCCCTTATTATTATTTATCTTTTAAAAAATTATTATGTATATCCAATATTAACACAGGATCTTTTGAACAAATAAAGTTTTCTCAAAAAGCATATAACCCCATTTAAAGTAAGTACTTATTAGCTGGATGCAAAATAGACACCCAATAAATGTGACTCCCATCCATCTTCAGGTCTATACCTCTCAGTGAAGTGCCAAGCATGTGAAAGACAGTCAATAAATAGTGGTTAGATTTAAAGTAGATTGGAGAGGCAGGAAAGCCTGGCATTTTGGAATAGTATAAGATTAATGACACACCTTTAAAAAATGACAAATGGCCTGGCTCAGCTGTTAAATATGGTATGATTCTCTTAAAACAGTTGTGTCTGGCATTTATGCCTTTGTATCAGGCTAAATGTATCAGAACAGGATTTTATGTGTAAGGAAACATGATTTGACTGGTAGTTTTTCTAAGCTATATTATAATGGGTTATTTCTCTGGGAATACCAACTCATCTTTAAAACTCAGTGTTACCTGCAGGTAATATATAGCACTAACCGCCCATTTTATTCAATTCATATGATGTTCGTCATAAGGTCTCATGAGGTGGTTCTTTCTGGAACAAAGTCTCCTTTGCTACTAGGGTGCACAATCCTGGCAAGGAAAGTCTCTACTAGTGGACTGTACCTTACGGAACATTCATTTCACTTTGAGAGTTTAGTAACAAAGTCAAGTACATTCCCCAAATTAGTCATTTTGGAGTAGGGACTACCATTCTGTAATGTCCCAGGGTAGAATTGTGATATATGTTGTCAATTGCATATTTTTAATTTTTATTTGAGCTATGTTTTCTATGTTAATAAGAATATCTCTCATTATAGAAAGTTAGTGAAGGATGATAGATGAGATTTTTCTAAGGAATTTCCATTCATTGAATCAATCTCTCTCTCTCTTTTTTTGCAGCTTGGTCTTTAGTTTGCCTTTTCCATATATATATATTTCACATATACTTCATATATATTTTCATATATATATGAATTCAGATTTTGGCTGATATTTAGAACCCTCTACAAAAAAGCTGTAATTATCCCCCTACTTACATACATTTCACTGTTAACCAAAATGATCCCAGGAGCAGTGACTTTTAGAGGGCCTTTGAGGCAACCCCTCAAGGCATGTCACGATGAGAAAAGTGAGAACACATAGAAGGGGGTTCATAAATCATCACATCTCCCTCCCTTTTGACAGAACAATGTCACATCTCAACTTTCTCAGTAAGCTGTTATTTGGATCTCAGTTCCCACAAATATCTGAAAACTATTATCCTACATGTTACAAACAATTATCATGAAGTTTCTCTTTTCATTGAAAAAGTAATACATGAATATATTTCACTATAAAATATTTGATCAATATATTTTGTAATGCATTCAATAAAGTTCCCATTTTTAAAGGGTGATTGCATAATGTAGCTTTCAAATAGGGACAGTTTTGAGAGTGAAAGTGTACTGTCAGTAATTAGATGAGATTAGGCACTTTCAGGGTGGTATGACTATAGACAACTGTCAGTAATTGTGCTGGCATAAACCAGGACCTGTGTGATTCTATATTTTCTTTACCAAATTCTTTCCCCCCTTTCCTCTTCTTCCCCCAGATGTCACCACCAATTATTCCTTGCTATGTATTTTCTCACAGGATGTGATAAAATTAATTTTTTTATCACTTCCCTTTACCCTTTTTCATTTTCCCCTGTTTTTAATTATTATAAACAGTGCTGCAATGGCAAGGTACAAAATTCTTAAAGCATATGTGTATGGAGTTGCTGGCTGCATTTTCTGTTTTAATCATTCATGTTCAAGACTTTCTAAAATATATTATCATTGTAAAGAGAGTCTATTGAATATTTGAACTTTATTTGATGACCTGATACCATGATTATGGACATTGATTTTTGTACTGCAGGCAAATAAATACACAGTTAGACTCTCAGGGACTATTTACAATTATCCTAAATGGCCCCTGTGAGTTATACTTGGTTGTATTATTAATGAAGTCATGTAACTTAAAAAACTGTGCAGGACCTAAGAAATTATCAAATGTAATTTATTTTCCTTACAAATGAAAATTCTGGAGCCTATAAAACTAAACTCAGGTGTACAAGGAGACCTCAGAGATCCATGACTCTAATGAAGGTCTCCTGGGCCCCAGACTAGTTCTTTGTTTTTCTCCTTTTTGCTGTCAAAGCTCTCAGCTAAGCATCACATGCCTCTCAGTACCTGTCTCTAACTAGAAGGATTACTATTTTCTTACTTGCTGTTCCTTCTGTGTGTGATAATGCCACTACTAAAAAAGGTTTTTGGTGTCAAATGACAGAAAGTCAAACAAAATTGACTAGAACAAAAAAGAAAATATATTGATTCACATAAGAAATATCCAGTAGTAAATTAGATTAGGGATTCACAGGTTGCAAGTGTTCCAGGTGTATTCTCTGTGACGCTTCAGACCCTATCCGCCTCCTTCTCTTGGGGTTTCCCTCAAGAAGACTAATGAAAGCAATATGGTGAATGTGTTCCCATAACTCTCATTTTTTCTTCAAACTGTCTGGGGAAACCAATCTCTCATGTTGGCTTTTACAAGAGCTAAAAGAACTTTTCTCCTAAAGGCTTCATCATGAGTCTCCTTCAGCATCATTGATAAAAATAGTGACTCATGCCCTCCTAAAAAAGTCACTGTGGCCAGAATGAAGGGCTAATACACTAATTGGCTTCAGTTAATTGGAATCGTCTTTTGGGCTGGAGTTGAAGTGAATCTCACTGAAACTATACAACTAACAATTTGGAACAGGAGTTTCCCAAAAGAAGACCCGAGTGTTCTTGTTGAATAATTAAGTTACAAAAGATGAGAGGGTAGCTGAAAATGGACCTATTATCTGGGACTTTACAAATAATATTTATTAGAACTGAGAAGGAAAAAAAAGAACAACTAGGTACTGAGTGAATATATGATTTTTTCTTTTATGATGAAATTTAACTTTGATATTTTGTGCGATCCACTCTGCTTTAAAGGTAGATTTTTTAAAGTTTCTTTCTTTTTTTTCTTGGTGTCATTATGCTAGACAGTTGAATTTTTTGGATAAATGCTAATTGACAGTAGAGTCCTCCAAGCAATCTGAAGATATAAGATAACAGCTTACCCAGGGGTAAAAGGGACAGCAGTGAACAGGAGTAATGAGAATTTTCTTGATGCTGTAGAATTTCATGCCATTTTTTTGTTAAGAGGTTTCTACTGGCCTCCTAGGGGCCACTGGACTTCCTACTTCCTGGCCTTTTTTTTTCATTTAGTTCCATTCAACCTCAATTTGGAGTTTACGTGACCTTTCTCTCTAAAAGTTACAGAATCTAGAATACAAAAATGAACAATGAGTACAAGCAGATCAGGGAGGAAATCAATTCACATTGTTTGTGGTCTTGAGAAAGCCCAGGAGATGATTCTTCTGTTGTTTTTTCAGAGTAGGAAAGTAGGTGTGGCCATATAACCTGCTTTGGTCAGTGATTTGTGAGTAGAAATGATGTGTGCTATTTTCAAGGAAGGCTTTAAGAGTCATAATATGATCCAACATATTTTCTTTTATTGCCTTAGTATTTTGGGGAAGCATTCAATAGCCCAGTGACCTCTGTGAAAAGAGCTCCTTGCTGATATGAAATGCACATTTGCATGGACAAAAGGTAAACTTATTATTGCAAACAAGAGATCTGAGAGCAATGAAAATAGTTCACTAACTCCTTTGTTAAACTACCCAGATTTGGGGTCGTTTGTTACTAGACCATAACATAACCCATTCTGACTGCTGCAAAACTGAAATAAGCATTTTCTCTGAAATATATAACATAACAACAACAAACTCAAAGTAATTTCTTCTGTTACTCTTAGTAGGAGACAAATCTTGAGCACTTAATATTTTTAAACCTCTTGAGTTATGTTATTAGTACTACCTTGGGCAAATACCAGTGAGGTTACCTGAGAACTGGGCTTTCAGAGAGAATCTGCAAAATAACATCTTAACTTTCTTTCTTGGGCAATCTAACACCCTTAAAGTAAGATGAAAAAGTACACATTTTTGATGTCTTGTTTTTTCTCTCTTTTCATTTTTAATGTATACATGATTCTAAAGATTATGACAAAAATCACGTTTCTTTTCTTCACTACTTTTCTAACTTTTCCAATAGCCTTTAAGTTGTGATAAATATAAAGAAAACACCCCAAGTGCCAATTGCAATGCCTTTTCCAAAAAAGATGTGACTTTTAAATTAAAATCAATAAAACCCTGGCATCTCTTTTTCACACTTTAGGATGACAAACAAGATTGAAAAAGAGAAAAGAGATAGACATTTAAGACTTTGGCTTAGTGTTCCAAGTCATCTACTTGAGAATATTCACTCATTTTCTCATTTACTTCTTTAGGGATTTGAAATCTCCATAATATTTCAAGTCTGAGCTCATTTTGACTTATCGATCTACTAGTTTAAGATCCTTTTGGTAACTGAGATACAAATATGTGATTTGGCTTAACTTATAAGAGTAGGTAGCACAAGATCCAGAGGCTAAGGCCATATATTTGTTCTACTAAACCATGATGTGTCAATCTATCCTTGTTTTAGTGTTTCAAATGCCACAGCCAAAGAAAAGAATATATGTACTATGAAATCTGACTATCCACTTTGCCATTCTCCTTACCTTATCCTCATCTCCTATTATTTCAACACTTGCTTGCTTTGATCTGGCCACACTGGTTCTTTTTCATTATTTCTCCCACCCTGGGCATTTGCACTGGCTGTTGCCTCTCCATGAAGTATTCCTTTTTCAGATATCTGCATGGCCTACTCTCCTTCCTCCTTCAAATAAGACTGACTTGATCTTTGTATTTAAAATGAAAACTCCTCTTCCATGCACTGTAAATATTCTTTACTTGTGCTTGAGGTTTTTTTATTTTATTTTATTGTATTTGCCACTTCCAAACATGCTTATTATGTTTATTATTGATTGTTTCTATCCTTCTTAGATTTTCACCTTCATGAGATCAGAACGCTTTTGTCTGTTTGGTTCATTGATATATCCCATATGCCTTCAATAATCTCGGCATATTGGAGGAATCTTAAAGAATGTGAAATGAACAAATGTACCAGCAGAAGAGCGAAAATAAATCTGCATGTGATTAAAAGGAAAGGAGCACATGCAATTCAAAGACTTATTAGGGGTATAATTACATATTACTGGTTTTGTGAATTCTTTTCCATATAGAAGTGAAGAACTAACATTTGTTAAATGCTCAGGTTACAGGGGTGGACCTAAAAGCTTTTCAGACAATATCTGTTTTGATTTTTCATGTGCAGCAACCAGAGTATCTTTGATGTAGAGTTATTACCCTGATAGGTAAAAAAAAACCCCAAAAACCCTCAATTGGAGATTTAAGTAATGTGCTCAAATACTAAAGCTATTAAATGTGGGTTTGAAATCACACCAATTAGCTCCAGAGTTCTTATTCTTTCCAATCTATTATAGGCAAGGACAGAAGGTGGAGAAAGAGTAAGATTTATAACATCTCTGGGCCAACATATATTTTGGATAGATGTACCATGAGATTCTACATTGGGATACAGAAAGAGTTAATACTCTTCTTTATTTTCAGAAAAACCTGAGTCATTATATATAACTCTGTCCATTATTGTTAAATGTCAACACTTATCTCTGGTCTTTCATATTTATAATTTCTACTGATTTAACAATATTGACATTTATGTACAAGACTCATCAATTAATAAATATTGTTGGTTTGTGCCTTTGACTCAAAATGAGGGGCTGACATCTCCCTGATATAACACATTTTAAATGTTGGTTAAAATAGAGCTAGTGATAAAAGAATAAAATAAAAATTTTCCTTGGAATAGTCCCTTAACCAATTTAAGTTTTTTAAGACAGTGTTTTTTTTTAAAATTTGGAGGTGGACATGCACAAAGGCCTTTGTCTGGCAAGGTTTCCAATATTGGTCTTAGAAGGAGAAACTGATAGATTTGATGACAGCTGCACTGTTCTTCCAGTTGTCACCGAGGGTTGAGTACTCTGACTGTCTCCCTGAAGACAGTCACGGTTTCTCTGTAGTATTTAGCAGACAGGAGACAAAATGGTTTCATGGTTTCATGTGGGGTAACCTGAACAGGCACACTGAAAAAATGGGTTTCCATGTCAGTTCTGCTGTTATCTAAGTTTGTGTAAATATTTTTTTTCTATTTCTCAGGATTTTTTTTTTCATTTGCAAAATTAGTGTATTGAATCAGATAACCAGGAAACTACTTTTTAGAAATTTAAAAATTTCAGAATTTTTTATAAAGTTTTTGGCTGGAAAATTATGTGGAAAGAGCAATAAGGTCATCTCTAATATTATTTACCTACTACTAAATAATCTCTAATATTATTTACCTACCTACTAAAGACATATTTTTGAAATTAGATGAATACTACTGTCTTTTTCTCTCCTCTGGCGCATGCTACAGACTATTTTCAAATTAAACAAGGAAAGACTAATTTTTTTTTTCTGGACAGAATATTGATGGCTTTTAAAATACTTTAGGGAAATCATCTTAAATGGATTAAAGTAACCTTTAGAGTACACAGTTTATCAACAGTTCCTGTGACCTTACTAGGTGTGAAAATGGGCACAAAACGCACATCTTTGAGGAAACCTCTTCTTTCTACTTAACCTCTATTTATGGAAATCTTTCATTTACAGCTTTCAAAGCTTACTCAGAGATGGCAACTCCAAGTAAACGACATTTTTGTAGGAGATTGTGGAGGTGTGCATTTCATTTAAGCAGATATAATCTCCTTCTCTCCCACCTCTCAGTCCCCAAATACAAAATGTTCTGTCTAAAGAAGCAGGAGCAGAGGTGGAGAAGGTCTGCTCACAGTTTATGCTCAGGATTCAATCTTTTGTTTTGTTTTAATTATTCTATGTGGTCTCATTGTCAGTGATCTCAGCAGTGAAAACTCCTACAAAGTTTCACTGGCCCAAGCCGTGCTACAAGTTGTGAAGTGGGCTGAGAGTAAAACACATCAACTTTTCAGTCATCTATGACCTAAGAATGATATTGCAGGAGAAGAGAGAGGCTCTTTGCTGGATTGTGCTCTGCTATATTCAAAGAGGGTACATTGAAACTGTTTTTTTCCTATTGAATTGTTTGAGTTCCTTATATACTTCGGATATTAACCCATTTTCAGGTGCATAATTTGCAAATACTTTTATTCTGTGAGTGATGCATTCACTCTACTGATAATTTCCTTTGCTGTGCAGAAGCTTTTTAGTTTGACGAAATCCCATTCATCTCTTTTTGCTTTTGTTGCCTGTGATTTTGAGATCTTATTCAAAAATCTTTGCCCAGTTCAATTTCCTAAAGTGTCTTTCTCATATTTTTGTTTGTTTGCTTATTTTTCTGATGATTTCATAGCTTTGGGTCTTAAACTTGTCTTCAATCTATTTGGAAGCTGGTCATGGTGGCTCACATCTGTAATCCCAGCCCTTTGTGAGGTGGAGGTGAGACGATTGCCTGAACCCTGAGATTTGAGACTGGCTTGGGCAACTTGGCGAGACCTCTTCTCTAATAATAAGACAAAAAATTACCCAGGCATGGTGGTACGCACCTGTCCTCCTAGCTACTTGGGAGGCTGAGGCAAAAGGATTGACTGAGCCCAGTAGGTCATATGGTGATAGATAGAGGTCTAATTTTATTCTTCTGTTTTCCTAGCATAATTTGTTGAAAAGACTGTTCTTTCCCCAATGTGTATTCTTGGTGCCTTTGTTGAAAATCAGTTGACGGTTAATGCAGGGCTTTATTTTTGGGTCTCTATTCTGTTTCATTGCACTATATGTCTGTTTTAATGTCATACCATGCTAATTTGGCTACTATAGTTTTGAGTATATTTTGAAGTCCGGTAGTGTGATGCCCCCCTCCCCAGCTTTGTTTTAGTTCAAGATTACTTTGGGTGGCTGAGGTCCTTGTTCTTCAATATGAATTTTAAGATCTTTCTTCTGTTTCTGTGAAGAATGCCATTGATATTTTGATAGGAATTGCATTAAATCTATAGATTGCTTTGGGTAATGTAGATATTTGAGTAATACGAATTCTTCCATTCTATGAACACAAGGTCTTTCCTTTTATTTGTATAGGCTTCCATTTTTTTCCCATTAACATTTTATTTTTTAATTGTAGGGATCTTTCACCTCTTTGGATAAGTTTATGCCTAGTTTTTTTTTTGTGTAGCTATTGTAAATGGGATTGTTTTCTTGATTTCTTTTTAAAATAGTTCACATTTGGTGCAAAAAATGCTACTGCTTTTTGTATGTTTACTTTGTATTTTTCAACTTTTCTAAATTTATTGATCAGTTCTAAGAGTTTTTGGTGGAGTCTTTAGAGTGTTCTCCTATCATGTCAATTGCAAACAGAGACAACTAGACTTCCACCTTTTCAATTTGGATGCTCTTTATTTCTTTCTTTTGCCTAATTGCACTGGTTAGAACTTTCAGTACTATGTTGAATAAAAATGATAAAAGTAAGCATTCTTGTTACAGAACTTAGAGGAAAAGCATTCATCTTTTCTCCCTCGGTATGTTAGCTGTGGATTAGTATATATTCATTGTGTTGCATGAGGGGTACCCCCCCCAAGCCTGAATCTTTTGGAGGGCAGGTCCCTTGCAGTACAAACTACCCCACCCAAGTAAGTGTTCTAGGAACCCATTGGTATCAATGTACCAACTAGCATTGTTCTGAGAAGCTGTATTCAGCTTCAGTGAAATTTTTTTTGGAGATTCTTTCAACATATTTACCTATTCCATGATGAGTGATTTACAAGCACACCTGCCTGCAATGCTTTGAGTGTTCAGCAGTTTTGACCAAAATGGCATGACATCCATGTCCCACCCGCCCAATTCACCTGATCTCATCTCAAACAACATTTTTTGTTTCCCTAAATAAAAAAGGTCCTCAAAGGGAAATGTTTTGCCTATGTGGAATAGGTGAAACAAAAAGTGTCAGAAGCACTAAAAGGCAGAAAAACCGATGAGTTCAAAAACTGTTCTGAGCAGTGGAAAAAGTTTCTCAATAGGTGTGTTGCATCAAACAGCGAGTACTTTGAAGGTTACTGAAGCTGAAGCATGTAGGACTAAATATACAATTTGTATATATAAATGCCAGATTTTTAAGGGCCTCCATCATATGTCCCTTTTACCTAGTTGATTGAGATAATAGTTTCTTTAAGAAATAAAAAAAATTAAAAGAGTTTGTAGAAATTAGAGTTCATAATTATAGTGATGGAGTTTAACAAACCTAGGTAAAAAAAACTCGCATATAAAGTGTACTCAAGTGTGGATAAAATAATTTGAATAACAAAATAATAAACAATATTATGGATGTATATAGCCCTTTATCTCGTCAACAAAATGCACAATCACTTTAAACACCCGTGGAACCATGCTTAAGAATGACTAGGAGATTGGCAGTAGTGGGAAACTGCCAGGGGAGGGAGGTGTACACCTCATCAACAAGGATACCTGCATAATGAAACTTTGTATACCTAACCCTGAATGGTACCCCACATATTTAAAATAAAAAAAATTAAAAATGGCTAGAAACCAGGGCCTAAAGAAATTCTAAATTTTATTGAATTACACAATATATAATTCATATACCCGCTAACCTTGATATTCTACATCCCTGATTCTTTGCTATGAAAACACTCACACATGAAAAATATATGTACAGTCATGTTAATTGTGATATAATTTTTAATAGAAACTAAAAATAACCTTTAGTTTATTAATTAGGGTATGATTAAATAAATGAGAGTTCATCTAGGTATTGGAATACTAGATAGCAACCCCAAATAATCTCAAAGTCTCTAAAATATATTGCTAACCAAACTATCACAGAGTGGTCATGTAGATTTTTCCCATTTATTTATGCAATGCATAGAAACATATATGTGAATATAGACCTGGCAGAATATTTTTGGAGAAGGGTACAAATAAGGCAAGATAAAAGGAGCTCTTTTATTTTGACAGAATTAAATTTTACAAAACTGATAGAGCTGAATTCACAGTCATCTGTCTTTGCTCCATACTTTTTTAACCCAAATATTTGAATTTCTCTTTGCTCTACTACCTTTGATCAACTGTTTTTCTATAGTTTTTGTGTTTGTGTGTGCTTTATGTGTGCACATAGATAATCTTGATTTCTTAATTAGATTTGTATTTTCAATATTTTATACTATATACATCTATAACTAAAATAAATTAAACAGATTTAAGATTTTTAAAAAATTCTTAGTAATAGAAAAGAAACCTAAGTCCATTCACTATAATTCCAAGAAGAGCAAATCATGGAAAAAACTACATTTATTGAGTGTCTCATATAAAAAGGGTAATTAACAATCAGATGATAAGCAGTCATTTCAATAGTTCAATAACATTTTGCATAATAGAGGTCAAAACCATTAAATAAATTGTTAATGTGCTCTTAAAAAACCTTGTGGAATAGTTTGAAATGATTTTATAATGTTTGATGAGAACTCATGACCCCCCAAATTTTGCCATCTTAAATTAACTGATAATTCTGACAGATTATACTTTATTTCTTGACATCTCTCAAAACAAATTTCAGAATGGTAAAAGGATTCTACTGCAAAGTAGAAAAAGTGAGGAAAAAAAACTAGGAGATGTATCATTAGCATAACCTAAGATAATGATAGGTTAATAATAACCTAAGTAATGAACATTAACCTAGGATAGTTATTAACACTATCTGGTAGGTGTGATAGTCAACAATTGTCTTTCTTTGGATTCATTCCTGTCAAATATAAGAGCAAAAGACATGTTCTTTGCTTCACGTTCCACTTCTTTAAAAACACAACCTATTCTTCACAATAGATTCTGCTTTTTCCATCCGAGTCCAAGAGTTGCTGTAAGTACCTAGCTCTCCACATCACTATGAACGATAGTCTTTTAGGGCTCAAATGGCATGATTACAAAAATGTATTATTACTAGATACACAAGCGCACATATGCTTCTCAAAGTTACTAAGAGGGTACAGTGCCCTTCCTCAATACAGAATAGACTTGATGAAGACAAAGGACAAAGGGATTAAGGCTTCATTTGCCAGTGTGCCTATGCCCACACATACACGCATACACACAGACACAAACACACACAATACACGTACATAACCATACACAAACATAAGAACTATAGGAAGAAAGTTGAGCAAAGGTGGCGGAGCAAAGAGAAATCTAAATATTTGAGTTAAAAAAGTAGTAGGGAGCAAAGACAGGTGACTGTGAGTTCACCTATGCCATTTTTTGAAGGAGAATAAATCTCTTATGAAAATTCTTACACTGCCAGCCTGTGGAGAACTCACCAGGGTGTATAGACAGCTCATGTTTCTTGTGCGATGGGCTGTTAACTTCACTATGTATACTATGCATATCTGCTATCACTAAGCAAGGCATTTCCTGCTTATAAATAATGTAAGTTAATGTAATGTATCAAATGTTAAATTAGATAGAGTTTTAGTTGAATAATAATATCAAGGCACTGGAGCTTTTTGGTGTCACCCTAAAAAATGACATCAAAGTGGAGAGCACACAAAATTGCTACCCCAGCAGATAAGAATCCCACAGATTTTGTAGTGCTCTTTAGTGTCTCTATAAAAACCCAGTGTTTTTATTTTCAAAAAAGTAAAAAAGTCTGCAACTGTATTTCTCTTTCCTCTACATTATCCCTCAATTAATATTAAACTTAAATATTTAAGAGTAATTGGTTAAAAGCTTAATGCTTCTTTAAAAACTATTCATGAAACAGAGTTTTAAGAAATTATGGAAATATGTTTTTAAATGATAGAAATGTGTAAAATAATTTCTTAATATAATGCCTGTACTTATTATACAACTAAGGAAAATAAATACCTATCTTTATATCAACTTCCCATTCAAGATTTTTAATAGAGTTGTTTATATTTTTAAATTTTTCTCCTCCATATTTATTGCTGCTGTTGTTTAATTTCTAAAACTTTTGGACCAATTTATAGATTTACTAAGTTTTGATTGTATTTGTTTACCCACATCCCTGCCATCAAATGTTGTTATAAAACACCTTTTCTTCCATTTTTTACACTCTAAAGGTTGAGAAATTTTAGTCGTTTAATTTGAACTAAAAATGCAGTTGAATGTCTTTTCATATATTCATTGGCAATTTGTATGTCTTTGGAAATTGCATTTTAATATCTTTGCCTTCTTTTCCATTGGGTTGTTTATTAACAATTGTTGGAAAATCTTAGTATATTATGAATATCAGTCTTTTGCAATGCTGTTTGCAAGTATTTTCTGCAACTTGTCATTTGTCTTTCAATTTGATGTTTTGCCAGATAGGTATATTATGTTTTTATGTAATCAAATCCATTTTCCCTTTTTCTTTTTTTTAAATTTTATTTTATTATAGAGATGTGGATTACAAGTGAGGATTAACTACATACATAGGTAGACTGCATGCTGGTGAAGTTTGGGCTTCTAACTGGACCTCCTTTCCCTGGTAGTAAACCTGGTACCCTTTGTGTTGTCATGTCCCTCTACCCTTCTCTCTCCCTCCCTCCCCTAGCAGTGCCCAGTCACTGCCGATCTCTCCCTTGTGTTCATGTGATTATTGTTTAAGGCCCACTTATTAGTGAGAACATGCAGTATTCAGTTCTTTATTTTGGTGATAGATCACTTAGTATGATGGTCTCCAACTCCATCCAATTTACTGCAGAGTCCATGATTTTGTTCTTCTTTATGGTCGCATAACCTCAAACTATAAGAATCTTAGAAGAAAACATAGGAAATATCCTTATGAACATCAAAGCAGGCAATGAATTCTTGACAAAGTCTCCAAAAGTGAATGCCATAAAAACTAAGATAGACAAGTGGGACCTCATCAAACTGAAAAGCTTATGCACAGGAAAAAAAAAAATTAGGAGGGTAAAGACAACTCACAAAATTGGAGAAAATAAAAACCCATTAAAAAGTAGGCAAAAAATATGAACAGACACCTCAAAATAAGATATACAAGCAGCTAACAGACGCATGAAAAAAATGCTCAGCCTCACTAATCATCAGAGAAATGTAAATCAAAACTACAGTGAGATACCACCTGACTCCAGTAAGGATGGCTATCATTATTAAGTCAAAAAACAACAGATGCTGGCACAGGTGCAGTGAAAAGAAAGCACTTATACACTGTTGATGGGAGCGCAGGCTAGTTTAACCTCTGTGGAAAACAGTGTGTTGACTCCTAGAAGAACTAAACATTGACCTTCCATACAATCCAGCAATACCTCTCCTGGGAATATACCCAGAGGAACATAAATCATTCTACCAAAAATACACCTGCACACATATGTGTATTGCTGTACTATTTACAATAGCAAAACCAGAACCAATACCACTGCCTCCTGAAAGTGTATGGATAAAGAAAATGTGATACATATCTCCTCTATATTTATTTTCAACTGCCTGCAATCTAGCTTTTGTATCATCCTCTTTTAAAATGGCTCTGGCTGATCCCCAGTGACCTTTATGTCACTAAATTCAAAGAAATTGAAATGAACTCTCATATATCTTGGGTTCTCAGCACCATTTGATGCTGTTGATCACTTTCTGCTCTGGAGTTTCCAATCTCTTTGATTAGGCTCATCCTTTCCCCTGAGTTTCAGACCTGGAAATTTCACTGATAATTGATATTCCTACTGAGTCATCTCTAGCTTAGTTTAAAGTCAGTTTTGCCAACATGGATCTGTTTTATTTTAAATTAGAAAATGAAATTATTGTATAAGCCAGAACCTAAAAATCATCAAAACTTCCCTCTTCTACCTAGATCCAATCAATTACCAACCACTGCCAATTTCTTTTCTAAATATCCTTGAGTACTTTAAATACTTTCTTTCTATAAGCCATCATTCTGATGAAGGCACCTAAATCCCCGCTTGGACTTTATTTTCCAAAGGGTTTTTCCATATCTTTTCTTGCTTGATATGCATTGCCTCCCTCATTTCAGTCAAAGTGATCTTCCCACATAGCTATGTCTCCTGTTCTTGTATGAGTGAGTATCTGAGTATATACATGGCAAAAGAAGAGGTGAGATTTGCAACCAAGGAGTTCATCACCAGGACTTATGCGCTGCATCCCTATTTCTACTAAAGAGTGGACCCAAGCTGGGCTCGGTGGCTCAGCCTGCAATCCCACGCCTTTGGGAGGCTGAGGTGAGTGGATTGCCTGAGCCCACGGGTTTGAGACCTGCCTGGGCAACGAGACCTTATCTCTACAATAAATCAAAAAATCAGCCGGGCGTGGAAGCGTGCGCCTGTAATTCTGGCTACTCGGAAGGCTGAGG
>NW_007177632.1:71683-85626 GCF_000164805.1 Carlito syrichta
AAAAAAAAAAAAAAAAAAAAAAAAGAGTGGACACAATAAAATAATCATGTTTTGTTTTAGGCCTGCTGTCTCCCTTTCAACCTCCAGTCCTCTCCCAAAACAATTAAAATTAAAGAAAAACAGAAATGATAGATTCATTATTTCTCTGTCTTCTTTCTCCCATCAAATCTGAGAGACGTGAGATGGAATTGTGCACTAAACTTTAAAAAGTGTCTGATGAAAATTAAATTTCTTTTACTGTGAGAGGGCGAATTAGAATACTATTTAATTTGAGTATTAAATTTTATGAATAAATTATGACTATACTTGCAACTGAAATATATTAATGACAAATTTTTCAAATACTACTCTCACTTCTGTAATGCTATAAAAGAGACTCTTGCACAGCATTTCAAAACAAAAAAAAATCCATGAACTTGAAACACAGACATAAAACTAATAATTCTTCAGTTTGGTACGATATTAGAAGGATCGGTTACAGTAAACTTTTGATGGATTTTGACAGCTATTGCTAGAGAACTCAGAAAGTTCTCAGTCTCACCCAGTCACCTCTTCTAAGGATAAAGTTCCCCAGGGAGCTAGACACACAAGAAAAATAGCAAAAAGTAATTCCAGTAATTCTTGATCAGTCACCTAGCATCATGCCAGGTGTATAAGAGATGTCTGCAAAGGGAAAAGTCATTCTTCTTTTAAAAGAGACTGGACTCCAAATTTTAATGTAGTTTTATGCTGAGCTAAGATGAACCACATGCAAAAAAAGAAGACATTACCAAAGTGACAGATGAGTTTGAGAGTTAAACAAGGAACAAACCATGTTACCTCCTTACCCCACTCCTCCACCCTGTGTACTTTCCCAGTATATTGATTGGTTTATTTTAGTCACTTTTTTTTTCAAGTTAATGAAAATATAACCTATAGATAAAGCACAGCAAGGGAAAGAGGATAGTGTTCTCCAAGGTGCAGAACAGAGCTTGTCAAAACTGCTCATTCCAATTTTCCTCCCATGGGCTCATAAGAAGCCCCTTCCCTACTTCACGAGTGGGAGGCAGCTCTAGGTTGATCCTAATACAGAAGCTGCATGGGAGAGAAGAGTGAGGGAGGATTCTCAAAAAGGAACAACCCTCACAAAAGCCTTTATTAGAACTGGATTTTGTCAGTTCGTATTAACTTTGCTTGTTTACTTTAACGAGGTGCGGAGAATGAGAGGAAAGGGATCTTGAGTTTACCTAGGAAACTGATATAACAATACAAAAATGTGAACAGATACTTAACTATTAAAGAGTAAACATTAACATGTAGGCTCAAAACAAAACCAGAAACAAAATCTTAACCCAACCACTATGTAAAACCTAAAGCTAAGTACCCAAAGAAATGGAAAAATTTGGGGAAAAATTTAAGCAAATTAACCTAATAGATAGAAGTACAAAATTCTTAGTAAACAAGCTGAAATTAAGGCACAAAAAGCGTTAAAAACCATGGAGTAATTTTTGTTTTTCCTTACTGGTAAAGTATAGCACACAAAGAAATAATATTCTAATATGCTTCATATACTTAGGTCAAGAATACACAAAGAGAAAGTAATAAGAGGAAGTTTTATAGCATGTCTTTCAATCTTTGAAATATCAGATAGAAAAAAAAAAGAACATATGGAAGACATCCACAACATAATTTAAAGGCTCATTAATTCAATATATTTCAAAATTTGTATACTAAAGAAATGACACCTTCTTTTCCAGACCACATGGAACATTTGTACAGATTTATTTCCTGTAGGAAAAAAAAATGAACCATAACTTCCAAGTAGTACAAAGCCTTTTTTCAATCCTACAACTGATATCAGAATAAAGGAAAAATCACAATGTAATAAACTAAAATTGGGAGGGCATGGAGGAAGTGGGAGAAAGTACGTGTGCCAATTTTCTCCTATTTTGTTGCAGAAAATCATTAGGTAATGTAAAGATGGAAAACTGAGAAATTGGGGCTTACATATATTGGTAAAAGTTATCAAAATAATTATCAGAAGAACATAGCCTAGGCAAAAATTCTTCCAAGTTATTGGGAGAAACACCCAAGCTACACATAAAATAAATAAAATAGAAACCAAATATCAAAATATAGAAAACTTTAAGAGAAAGTATAACATAGATGATGAACTAAGACTATATATATGAATAGTTTAAGAATGGGAATATATTTTAAGAAATGCATTATTAGGTAATTTTATTGTTGTGCAAATCATGGAATGTACTTACACAAACTTTCATGGTATAGACTACTACACACCTAGGCTTCATGATATATCCCATTGCTTCTAGGCAACCAACCTGTCAGGCATGTTACTGTACTGAATATGGCAGGCATTTGTAACACAACGGTAGATATTTGTGTATCTAAACATAGAAAAGGGAATGTGTAACTTTACGATGTTACCACAGCTATGATGTCAAGAGGTGATAGGAATTTTTCAGCTCTCTTATGATCTTATGGGACCACCATTATATATGTGTCTATTGTTGACTGGCATGATTACATAGAGCATGATGATATGTAGATGAATTTGTTGTCTAGCAGTTCTGGGGTGGAATCCAAGCAATGCATTTCTAACAGTTTCCTATATGAAGTAATGCTGTGCCAAGGTGTATACTTGGAGAAGTGTTCAGATAGAGACACCACTAGCTATTTTAAATGAAGGAAAAAAGAAAAAAAAAGTAAAGAAAGTCCCGTTAGGTAAATAACCACAGAAACAGAGGTAACAGAGACAGTAATGCAATGGTTCTCAAACCTCTAATTCTCCATTTGAATGAAAAACTGGTATTCAGGCCCCTGATCTGTTGGGTTGAATCAGAATCTTTGGGGCTGGGATCTAGGCATGGGCACTATTTAAAAGCTCAGGAAATAATTTTGATACCAAGTATAATTTGAAAGGCATTAATATAAAGGATTAGTTGTTGTATTCTACTACATCGGTTTGAAAACAACTATTTTCACAATACATTTCACAATAGTCACACACAAAAAAATGAAATATCTCAGCATCTTCCTAACCAGAGAAGTGAAAGACCTTTACAGTGAGAACTACAAAACACTGCTCAAAGAAATTCAAGAAGACATAAACAAATGGAAAAATATTCCATGATCAAGGATAGGAAGAATCAGCATTATTAAAATGCCCATCCTATCAAAGGCAATCTACATTAAATTACCAACATCATTCTTCTCAGACCTGGAAATGACAAAACAAATTCATGTGGAAACATAAACAGTCACGAATAGCCTAAACAATCCTTAGCAAAAGAAATACAGCAAGAGGTATGACACTTCCAGATGGAAAACTTTACTATAAGACTACAGTAATCAAAACAGCCTGGTATTGGTACAAGAACAGGCATATAGACCAGTGGAACAGGATAGAGACTATGGGAGCAAAGTCTCAACTTCTCAACCAACTCATCTTTGAAAAAGCCTCCAACAGCAACTACTGGGGAGAGGACAACCTATTCAGTAAATGGTGCTGGGTAAACTGACTGATCACATGCAGAAGTTTGAAATGGGACCCCTACAAAAATGAACTCTAAATGGAACAAAGACCTAAATGTAAAACCTCAAACTATAAGAATCTTAAAAAATGCAGGAGATACCCTTATGGAAATTGGAACTGGCAACCAATTCCTGATCAGAACCTTAAGTGCCCATACCATAAGAAATAAAATAAGCTGGGCTCGGTGGCACAACCTGTAATCCTGCGCTTTGGGAGGCTGAGGTGAGTGGATTGCCTGAGCCCATGGGTTCGAGATCCACCTGGGCAACTTGGCAAGACGTCATCTCTACAATAAATCAAAACTTAACCGGGTGTGGCAGCGCGCGCCTGTAGTTCCAGCTACTTGGAAGGCTGAGGCAGAAGGATTGCTGGAACCCTGCAGGTCAAGGCTGCGGTGGCCAGAAGCATGCCACTGCTCTCCAGTCTGGGTGACAGAGTGAGACTCCAACTCAAAAAAAAAAAAAAAAAAGAAAAAGAAAAGAAAAGAAAAGAAAAAGAAATAAGACACACAAGTGGGACCTCATCTAGTTGACAAGCTTCTGCAAAGCCAAAGAAACCATCAAGAGAGCAGGGAGGCAGCCCACAGAATGGGAAAAAAATATTTTCCAACTGTATATCTGATAAACACCTAACATCCAGGATCTACAAGAAATTCAAATGTGCCAAAAGGAAAACAAAACAAAACAAAACAAAAGCCCCTTTAAAAAGTGGGCAAAAGACTTGACTAGACACTTCTCAAAAGAAGATATATGGGCAGCCAACAGACCCATGAAAAAGTGCTCAGCCTCACTCATTATCAGAAAAATGCAAATCAAAACCACATTAAGATAACACAAAACCCCAGTAAGAATGGCCACCATTAATAAAACAAACAATACTAGATGCTAGTGAGGTGGCAGAGAAAAAGGAACGCTTCTACGCTGTTGGTGCGAATGCAAACTGGTGTAGCCTCTTTCGAAGACAGTGTGGCAATTTCTGAAAGAACTAGAAATTGACCTTCCATATGATCCAGCAATTCCCCTATTGGGACTATACCCAGAAGAACGCAAATCATTCTACAAAAGAGATACCTGCACACGTATGTTTATTGCAGCTCAATTCACAATAGCAAAAGCGTGGAACCAACATGCTGCCCATTGAAGCTGGACTGGATAAAAGAAATGTGGTGCATATGCACAATGAAATATTATGCAGCCATAAAGAAGTGCAAACATATGGACTCCACAGCAACTTGGATGGATTTAGAGTCTATCATACTCAGTGATCTATCACAGAAACAAAGAACAGAGTACCACATGTTCTCACTCATAAGTGGACCTTGAACGATGATCATAATACTGTAAGAAAGGGATTGGAAGTAGTGGGAAACTGCCAGGGGGGAGGGAGTGGGATTGGCAGTTGAGGGAAACTGCTAGGGGAGGGAGGCGCACACCTCATCAACAAGGGTACCTGCATAATCAACGTTTGTATACCTAACCTTGAATTGTACCCCACATCTTAAAAAAAAAAGAAAACAGCTATTTTAGTTGGAAAAGTCTTGCGTTTCTCAATTCTCAATTTCTGTAGAAATTTCCATGGATATTCCAGGTCACAAGTGGAATATTCTCCAGCATCTATTGGTTCTTTTTATTTTTCCTTCTGGAGCAAATTACATTTTTTAACTTGAAGTTTAAGAGGAAGAACTGAACACACTATACTCGTCTCTCCTAGGCATTGTTTTTTCTTCTTTCTTCTATCTGCTTGCAGATAGTGTACTTTCTGGTTTGTCTTCATGTAAAGACAGTGAATGTTCTGCCTTTGATGGGAGGTCTGAGATCAGCACTCTCTGGGCGTGAAAGATAATTTTTTAGAATAAAATCTCTATTGAGATATAATTTATAGGCCACATCAACCATCTTTTTAAAATATACAATTCAGAGCCGGGCTCAGTGGCTCAGCCTGTAATCCCGCGCCTTTGGGAGGCTGAGGTGAGTAGATTGCCTGAGCCCGCGGATTCGAGACCCGCCTGGGCAACGAGACCTCATCTCTACAATAAATAAAAAAACCAGTCGGGCCTGGTAGCACATGCCTGTAATTCCGGCTACGTGGAAGGCTGAGATGGAAGGATCGCTGGAGCCCAGCAGGTCGAGGCTGCGATGGCCGGGAGTGGCCACTGCACTCCAGTCTGGGCGACAGAGTGAGACTCCAACTCAAAAAGTAAATAAATAAATAAATTAAATAAAATATACAATTCAGTAGTTTGTAGTATATTGGGAATTGTGAAACCTTCATGACAATCTGGTTTTAGAATATTTTTATCACTCTGAAAAGATACCTGGTGCTCTTGGTTTTATATATATAACCAGGATTAATTTTAAGTCTGGTGAATTATTAGAATTATTAGAAAGTAGATTGTGTCCTTAAACCAAAAATGACCTATTCAGTTTTTACCCAATAAATACCTCATAGTTTGATATTCACCTATCCATCTCCTGGTGGTACATGTCAATTCCCAAATCTACAGGGATATTTATGTTTCCCTAAAATTCTGCCATTGGCGTGGGGTGAGGGGAAATTGTTTTTCAGAAAAAAAGTTACCCAAACTGACTCGACTCCTGAACTTATGAAAATGTTGAAAAATCCATAGTAATGTTAAAAAGAGCTATTCTGATGCCAAAACAGAAACCATAAAGAACAAGAGTGATTTATCAGACTGTTGGACATATTGAAAGTTAGGCAACTCAAAAACCACCATAAATGATTTTATACTGAGTGTACAATGGACATGTCCAGTAAAGAATTAATTTATTAAAATATTTATTAAGCAATAAGAAAAAAATATACTACAAAAGAAAAAGAGGCACAAAGGATATGAGCATACAATTCAAAATAAAGAAATAAAAAATGTTAAACATAGGAAAAACGTGTTCAACACCACTGGAATAGAAAATACATAAATTTAAACAATGAGCTATTTTTCACGTGTAAGAAAAGAAAACATTGAAATAATATAGTCAATGTTAGTGAAGATGAGGGGACATGGAAATGTGTTGTTGAGAATGAATATTGTAACACTTTTTTTTTTTTTTTTGAGTTGGAATCTCACTCTGTTGCCCAGACTGGAGTGCAGTGGTCGTTCCCGGTCACCACAGCCAGGACCCGCTGGGCTCTGGCAATCCTTCTGCCTCAGTCATCCAAGTAGCTGGAACTATAGGCACGCGCTACCACGCCCGGCTAATCTTTGATTTATTGTAGAGATGCGGTCTCGCCAAGTTGCCCACGTGGGTCTCAAACCGGCGGGCTCAGGCAATCCACTCACCTCAGCCTCCCAAAGGCGCGGGATTACAGGCTGAGCCACCGAGCCCGGCCTTGTAACCATTCTAAGGGGCAATTTAGCAACGTATGAGGTCAGACAGTTGGGTTCGCGAACTTGCCACCATGCACTTACGTTAGCAGCACTGAATAAACAACTCAGAAAGGTTTCATACCTTTGGTATATCACAGCTGTGTTTGTGTCAATGTTTGGCGGTGTCTTGCTGAATGGTGTTCATTATTGTTGCATATTTTTGTGTGCCTTTGCGAGAATGTCAGAGCTTGAATTAGAGCAACAAACATTAAATTTCTTGTTAAACTTGGCAGGGGTGAAAGTGAACTCAGGGACATGGTAGTCCAAGTTGATGGGGATAATACCATGAAAAAAATGGCAATGTACAAGTGGATTAAATATTTTTTTCTGAGGGTTAAGAAGGTATCACTGATGAAGAGAGGTCAGAACAGCCAGCAATGAGCAGAACTGACAAAAACATTGCAAAAATTTATCATTGTGCATCAAAATCATCAGCTGACTGTGAGAAGCATAGCAGACCAAATAAACATTGATAGAGAAACAGGAAAATCTTAACTAAAAATCTTAGCATGAGAAAGGTGTCTGCAAAAATGGTCTGGAAGGAGCTCTTGCATCATGGCAATGCACCGGCTCACACAGCGTTGTCTGTGAGGGAGTTTTTAGCCAGTCAACAAATAACTGTTTGGGAACACCCTCCCTACTCACCTGATCTGGCCCTCAATGGCTTTTTCTTTACCCAAATATAAAGGAAATGTTGAAAGGAAGACATTTTGATGACATTCAGGACATCAAGGGTAATACAACGACAGCTTTGATGGCCATTCCAGAAAAAGAGTTCCAAAATCACTTTGAATCATGGACAAGGTGCTGCCGTTGGTGCATAGCTTCCCAAGGGGAGTGCTTCGAAGGTGACTGTAGTGATGTTCAGCAATGAGATATGTAGCAGTTTTTCTACATACTGTCATACCCATATAACACAATTAAAAAACACAGTCACAGCCACTCCATATTTTAAACTTTAATCTCAGAAGATATATAGGTGCATAAAATATATTTCAAAATATGTCAATTATAGCAATATCTGCAATAAGAAAATTTGGAAAAGATTAACTATGAAGCAAAAATAATTGTTTAAATGTATTTGGAAATATTCATGTGTGGGTTTTATATTCTTATATTTATTGATAGAAAGAAATCAATAGAATATTAAGAAAAGCAGATTATGAAATTGCTTGTACAACTATTTCATTCTGTTGATTGAAAACAGTAATTAGCTGGGCTCGGTGGCTCAGCCTGTAATCCCGCGCCTTTGGGAGGCTGAGGCGAGTGGATTGCCTGAGCCCACGGGTTCGAGACCCGCCTGGGCAGCGAGACCTCAGCTCTACAATAAATCAAAAAATCAGCCGGGTGTGGTAGCGCGCACCTGTAATTCCGGCTACTCGGAAGGCTGAGGCAGAAGGATCGCAGGAGCCCAGCAGGTCGAGGCTGCGGTGGCTGGGAGCAGCCACGGCACTCGAGTCTGGGCGACAGAGTGAGACCCCAACTCAAAAAAAAAAAAAAAGAAAAACAGTAATAGTAGCAACTATAAAACAAACAAAAAAATCTATTTCTGTAGACACAATGGCTGAGAGGATTTAAAATTTCTTCTTTATGTTTTTCTGTGTTTTCTAAATTTTCTATAAGCTTTTCTTCCATTTTTAATTGGAAAAATTGTGCTTTATATTAATGAGAAAAATAAGTAGATGTTGATATCATATATCTGTCTGAGATCAGCTTGAAAATTTCACATAAGTTGTGTAATTTCCTAAACTAAGTGGTTATCAGTTTCTGTGGAGAAAGCATTGGAAAGGAGGAGAAATAGCTGATTTGAGAAATAGCGCAAGTGCTTTTATCTGAATACTATTCCAGTGTTCTGACTTCTGCCATGCAAAGCTGCCATGTGTCCTAACTCTGCTACACATCATTGCCAAAAGCACACCCTATTATTGAAGTAGTGACTACAATATTTGAGGAGGACGGGTGCTTCTGACTCTGGTGCTGAATTGTCATTACACTTCAAGACTTTGGGTGTAAACTTCAAGAACATCAGAGTGACTGCAGGCAGATGCCCAATTCTGCACCCAGATACTCTGATTAAATATGTTAGAGATGGATCTTAAAAATATGTGTTTTTAACAAGTGATGCTTAAAATGTTGCCTGTCACCCGCTGCTGGAGCCCAAATCCCTAAGGGCATAGATGCTTCTTAAGTATCAGAAATTCTGAACTAAGAGTGGGTGTGGGGAAACACATCTTGATCTATTGATTGGAGAAAATTAGAAGTCTTTTTTCTATTTTGGATTTCTAGCTACTGGGAAAAAAAAAACAGAAGAAAAATGTGTGCACTAAATATGCAAAGCTATTCAAGTGTACTCATGAGATGAAAAACTTTTTCCTCTTTTTATTTTTTTTCAGTAGAAAAGAAGAAAACCAGCTGGAGAGAAGCAGCATGAATAAGGCATTATCATCATTCAATTCTAAAAAAGCAAGCCTGTCTTTTATTATTTATATTGATAAAAATGTAATTTTTACAGAACTTTGTCTTTTTATGTCACAATTATGTTTGTGATTTTATGATAGTTCTGTTAAGATTTCAAAAGTAATAAAAATAATTTCTCTGATAGTGTTTGAGCAATGTGTACACCTGTACCTTCTCTATTCTTCTTCTGTTTCTAACCAGCACTAAAATGTTTTGAACTGACAAGTAACACCTCCTCAGATAAATAGCCAGTCTAAATATACATTTTATAAATATATTCAGGAAGCCATTATAGGAGAGTGCCTGAAGGCTTATATCAGGGGTTGCAAAAATTCGATACATAACATGACCAGACGGATAACAGAGGTGATAACAGGAACCCTGTGGAGGCTGTAGCAGACTGCCCCTTCCAAAGACAAGACCTACTAGTCACATTCTGCCCACAGTTGCTATGCCTATTGTGTCTGGCTCTTCGTTATTTTAAGAACAGTCAGAAATCTCATTATCTTTGTGAATCCCCTAATTTTTATATTTTAGAAACTAAATGTTAAATATTAAATACACCACAGTGTAGGCCAAGCAAACACATCAAATATGTTCCTGGGTTAACCATCTCTGGTTTAGATGAGAGAACATAAAAACATGTTCTCTTTATTCTTCAATTTATTCCCTCCAGAGTTTATGAAACAAGTTTTAATTTGGCAACATTCTAGAAAGATCAACATTTCCCTGAGCAAGTTATGAAGAGATTTATTGTTTAGAGGACCTTGACATGCTTTACTTGGAGCAATGGGGAAAAGGAAGATAAATGAATGAGAACCAAAGGCATAAATATGTGATCTGTATTTGGAATATGTTGCTTGACCTCACAGAACCTTTCTTTTCTCCATGCCACTACTTACCTCTACCCCCAACTCGTTGCAACTGTGCCCAGCTGTCTGCAATGTGCTTTTTCCATATGATTTGATGAACATAGTTTGATAGTGTTAGAAAAACTGCACCCTACTAAGATGCTATATCATATCATTTGAATTGATGAATAAAATGAGAATTCATTTTCTTCAAGACATTGAAATGCAGCCTGAGTTACTCAGCTTTGCCTAAGTTTAAGGGGAAGTTTGCAGCTCAACCTTTCTTTCATAAGTTAGATTTCTTTAGAGAATGATAAGCAAGACTCATGGCACTTGGGTGTAAATCAGTCAAAAGGAAACTGCAATACTACAGAACCCTATAGATTTGTCAAAAGTAAGAACAAATGTATTGGGGAGATATACACGGCACTTAGCCCCTCTTTTATTACATTCCAGTCTTAAACCATTTCTAAACTTGTAGGCAGATGGCAATGGATAATTAAAATGCTAGCAAAATCATGGAAGGTGAAAGTAACTTATATGCCTCTGTAATGACAGACTTGAAAAAAATATGCACACAGTTTGCAATGAAATGATGCAAAGATGGGGACTAAAATCAAATATGTAGCTGGGTAAGGTAACATCCATCAAGATGTTCTCTTTTCCTTTGTATTTCACTTGAGAAAGGCACTGATTTATACCTGAGGACTAGAAGGAGCAAGGCAAAATTTTTAAAAGTAAAATGGATACATATATTTCTGGATATTATGCAAGCAGCTTGGAAGCATAACTTTTGATTGCTTGTTGTTTTTATTACTGGGGATAAAAGGTGACATCCATCAAAATTGAAGGCAAATAATTACAATAACTTTTAGTGCAAATTCATTAATGCCAACTTGGGAAATTACACTATTAACTCCCATAAACTAGATTAAATATTAAAAGGAGAGAAATGAGATAGAAGCTTTGCTTTTTATTTCAGATTTCTTTCCCTGCTATTTTTTTTTTGTTTAAAATTACTATCAAGGTAACATACTTTAATGATAAAATATTGAAAACCAGATAGGTCAAAAGAAAAGTAAAATTATTTGTGATCTTATCATCTAGAATAATTATGGCCAACTTATTTAAATTGTAATTAAATTCCAAATGGGATTGCAACCTTATATATTGCTTTTTAACTCACTTTTTTCTATGTTCTTTAAATAATTTTTATACAACCATTTTAAATTTGCTCATGTTACTCCATTTTGTTGATGTTCCACAGTTAAGGAAAAGTCTGCTGTTGTATTTTAAGTGGTTTCAATTTTGATATAATCAAACTATTTCAAAATTTAACTCTAGTATTTTAACTTTGTAGCAAAATACCAGAAATGACATGAAAATATTTATTTAGGATAATATAGGAAGTAAAATTGGGGTCTCCTGGTTAAACAATTTATATGCTATTATGGTTTTTGGTAAATAATGCTAAATTGTTCCCTAGAAAGTCTGTGCTAATTTAAACTTTCATCTCTTGTGTGGAAAATACCTACGCCTTCATGTTCTCATAAACTTCAACTACTTCTTCTTAATTTTCCATATTTGAAATATGAAATATATGTTAATTTAATATGAATTTCTTTGATTACTAGTAAGGCTAAACATTTTTTGCCATTTATTTTCTGTTTATTAATTATCCTTTCCTGTTCATTTCTTTCGCCCAATTTCTAATACAATTTTACATTCTTTTTTAAAGCTGTGGTTAAAAAACACAACATGAAATCTACCCTGTTAACAAGCTTTTGAGTGAACAGTACCATGTTGTTCACACTTTGCTGAACAGCAGATCTTGAAACCTTTTCACCTTGCAAAACTAAAACTTTATAACCATTTGCAATAATTTCTCATTTCCTTCTCTTCCAAGCTCCTGTCAACCACTCTTCTACTCTCTGCTTCTGTAAGTTTGATTTCTTTAGATACCTCACACTGGTTAAATTGTAGTATTTGTTTTTGTGACTGGCTTATTTACTTAGCATAATATACTCAAGATCCATTTATGTTGTAGTATATGACGGGATTTTCTTTTTTTAAAGACTGTATAATATTCTTTTACATGTATATAACCACATTTTAAAAATTCATTCATTTATTGATGGACATTTAGATTGATTCTACCTATTGGTATTGTGAATAACGCTGATATAAACATATAAATGAAAATATCTTTTTGACACCTTGTTTTTAATTGTTTTGGATATATACCTAGAAGCGGGATTGCTAGATCATATGGTAGTTTTATTTTTATATTTTTCAGGAACCTCCACGCTGTTTTTCATAGTTTTTGCAAACCTCCATGCTATTTTTCATAGTTTATGCAAGTCTTACATTTTCACCTACAGTGCACAAATATTTCCATTTCTTCACATTCTTGCCCTCACTTGTCTGTTTTAAAAAAAAAAATCTATTCTAACAGATGTGAAGTGATATGTCATTGTGGTTTTATTTACATTTCCCTTATGATTAGTGATATTGAACATCTTTTTACACAACTGTTGGCTATTTGTATGTCTTCTTTGAAATGTCTGTTTGAGTCATTTGCTTATTTTTTTAATTGAGTTATATGTATTTTTGTTACTGAGTTATAGGAGTTGCTTTTCAATTTTAGATAGCACTTTACAAGATATATGGATTGAAATATTTTCTCTCATTAAATTTGTTGCTTCTTCACTCTATTGATTGTTTCCTTTTCTATGCAGAACCTTTAATTTTGATGTAATCTGATTTGTTCAATGCTTTTGTTGCCCATGTCTTTGGTGTCATATTCAGAAAATCATTGTCAAGATCAATATTGAGAAGATTTCCCCATATGTTTTTATTCTAGGAGTTTTATAGTTTCAAGCCTAACATTTGTCTTTAATCCACTTGAGTTATGTTTTGTGTATGGTATAAGGTAAGGGTCAAATTTCATTCTTTTGCATGTGGATATTCAACTGCTCCTAAACCATTCATTAAATAAACTGATTTTCCTCATTAGTATAGTTTTGGTACCCTTGCCAATTATCATATGACCATACACATGGGTTATTTCTGAGCTCTTTATTCTGGTCCATTGATCTATAGTCTCTATGTTTGAGTAATGTCTATTCAAATCTTTGGACAATTTTTAATGGAATTATTTGGGGGTTTTTGGTAGTGATTGTTTGAGTTCCTTATATATTCTGGCTATTAATTCTTGCCAGACAGATTGTTTGCAAATATTTTCTCCCATGCTATGCATTGTCTCTTCACTTTGTTATTTATCTTCTTTGCTGTGAAGAAACTTTTTAGCTTGATGTTGCCTGTGCTTCTGAAGTCTTACACATACAAAAAAAAAAAAAGTACCCAGACCAGTGTTCTGAAGTATTTCCCCAATGTTTTCTTTAAGTAGTTTCATAATTTTAGGTTTTTAATGCAATTAAAAAAAGTTTTTAGCCTACTCTCATTTAATTTTTGTATATGATGAGAGACAGGGGTCTAGTTTTATTCTTCTACATGTAGATGTCCAGTTTCTCCAGGACCATTTATCACAGAGACTGTTCTTTTACCATTATATGTTCACATTCATGGCTCCTTTGTTGAAAATGTGTTGACTGTAAATGTGTGAGTTTATATTTGGTTTTTCTATTCTGTTTTGTTCATTTGTGTGTGTGTGTGTGTGTGTGTGTGTGTGTGTGTGTGTGTGTGTGTGTGT
>NW_007177632.1:85646-116319 GCF_000164805.1 Carlito syrichta
GTCTCGAACCCGCGAGCTCAGGCAATCCACTCACCTCAGCCTCCCAAAGGCGCGGGATTAAAGGCTGAGCCACCGAGCCCGGCCTGTGTGTGTTTTAATGCTGGTACATGCTGATTTGCTTACTATGGCTTGGAGTATATTTTGAAGTCAGATAGTACAATGCCTCTAGCTTTATTGTTTTGCTCAGAATTGCTTTGGATAATCGGGGGTCATTTTTCATCTTACATATATTTTGCAATTGTTTTTTCTATTTATGTGAAGAATGTCATTGGTATTTTACTAGGAATTGCATTGAATCTGCTGCTTTGAATAGTATCGACATTTTAACAATCTTAATTCTTCCAATCAATGAACATCGTGTATCTTTCCACTTGAGTCCTCTTCAATTTTTTTCATCAGTGTTTTATAGTTTTTTTGTGTATACATCTTTTACTTCTTTGGCTAAATTGTTTCTTAGGTATCTTATATTATTTATAACTGGATTCAATGGAATTGCTTTCTTGGTTTCTTTTTCAGATTGTTCAGTATTGATGTATATGAATGCTACTAATATTTCTATGTTGATTTTTGTATTCTAGAAATTTACTGAAGCTATTTATCAGTTCCAACAGTTTGTTTTTTTTTTTTTTTTTGGTGGAGTCTTCAGAATTTTTAAATATACGATGCGTCACTTGGTGAGACTTCATCTCTACAATATATCAGAAAATTAGCCGGGCATAGTAGTGTGCAACTGTAGTTCCAGCTACTAGAAAGGCCAAGGGGAAAGGATTGCCTGAGCCCAGCAGAGCTACACTGGGGTGACAGTGAGCATGCCACTGCACCAGCCTGGGTGACAGAGTGAGACTTTGACTAAAAAAAAAAAAAGATGTGTCATTTGCAAGCATAGCTAATCTGAATTCTACTTTTCCAATCTGGTTGTCCTTTATTTATTTATTTATTTATTTTCTTTTGCTTAATTGTTTTGGCCAGGACATCCGGTATTATGTTAAATAAAAGTGGTAAAAATGGGCATCCTTGTCTTGTTCCAAAGTTTAGAGAAAGACTTTCAATTATTTCCTGTTAAGTATGATTGTCAGTTGTGAATTTGTGCTATATAGCCTTTATTATTCTGTGGTATATTTAATCTGTGCCCATGTTTGTTGATAATTTTGTTATAAAAGGATGTTTAATTTTATTGAATTCTTTTCAGCACCTATTGAAATGATCATACAGATTTTGTTCTTGGTTCTGTTAATGTGATGTATTATGTTTATTGATTTGTGTATATTGAACTATCCTTGCATCCCTGAGATAAATACCACTTCTTTCTGGTGAATGATATATTTAATGTGTTGTTGAGTTTTGTTTGCTAATATTTTGTTGAGTATTTTGCACCTATGTTTATCAATGTCACAAAAAAATTTTATAGATATAAAAAGTTATCTTAAAGAGATAACTTGTCTAGATCACAAAAAAGAATAGAAATAAACAAAGAAAAATAAAAAAAGAAAAAACTCTACACTTTAACTTCATCTCCCTACATTTTTACTTTGGCTATCTTAATATACATATTTTTATATTGTTTTTCTATTAACAGGTTGATGTAACTATCATTATTTTTGGTAGATTTATCTTTTAGGCTTTGTATTAGATTTATGAGTAAATTGCACATCAAATTACAGTATTAGAGTATTTTGTGTTTGTCTTTGTACTTATTTTTACCAGAGGGTCTTATATTTTCAAGTGTTTTACTTTTGCATTTATGTGTGTATGTGTATGTCTGCATGTGTGTGTATTTTATATTGTAGTAGTCCCTTTAGCAATTCTTGCAAGATAAGCTTGGTGGTAGTGAATTCTTCCAGGTTTTGTTTGTCTGGGAAATACTATTTTTCCTTCATATTTGAAGGATAGCTTTGCTGAATATAGCATTCCTTAATGGCAGTTTTTTGCCTTTCTTTCAGCAACTTTAAAAATGTTCGACTCTCTCTTGGTCTGTATGGTTTTCAGACTTCTCAGAAGTCTGTTGCCAGACAAATTGGAACTGCTTTTTATTTTATTTTCTTCTTTTCTCTTGATGCTTTTAGAATCTACTCTTTGTCCTTGACCTTTGAGAATTTTATTATTATATGCCTTTGTGTATTCTTACTTGGTTTGAATCTGTTTGGTGTTGTCTGACATTCCTGCACCTGAATATTTATATCTTTCTTAAGTTTTGAAAAGTTTTCTATTATTATTTTTTGAATAAGATTGTTGCTCTTTGCTTCTCAGATACATTTTGAAAATCAGTAATTCTTTGATTTGTTTTTATTTTTGAGACGATTGTCTATATCTTGTAGATGATCTTAATTCTTTTGTGTTTGTTTTACTCCTCTTATGGTATATTTTAAAATAGCATGTCTTTGAGTTTACTGATTCTTTCCTTGCTTGATTTATTCTACTGTTGATGACTGTTAATATTTTTCAGTTCAGCAAATATATTTATCAGTTCTAATATTTCTGTTCATTTTTTACTCTCTGTAATTTTTCCTGGTAAGTTTCTAAATTTCTTTCCTGTGTTATCTTGAAGATCACTGAGTGTTCTTATAACAGCCATTTTAAACTCTAGGTCAGAGAGCTCACATATCACTGTCTCTTTAGGGCTAGTCACTGGTTTCTTGCTTTGTCCATTTGGGGAGGTCATGGTTCCCTGTTAGCTGATGTTTCATGTGGATACACATCTATGTATTTGCATTGAATAATTAATAATTTATTACAGTGTTTTATTTCTGGCTTCTCTTCATTATTGTGGGATATGTTTGCTTAGAGATTCACTAAATTTTCCTGTTAGTTTTCTTTTTTTTCTAAATCACTGTCTCCTTTCTGGCTTTAGAAGGTGCATTAAACCCAGGCTTGCCTTGAATCTAGTAAATAATATGAACACTGCCAATCCCAAATGGGGAAGATCACAAAGGGATATCTTGGCAGTATGGGAAGACTGGCTAAGGGTTCATGCCCAGGGGAGTTGTGGAATGCACAGAGTACCCTTCACTTTAATTTGGCATCTCCTTTGGCAGATGCCAAAGTTTCCAACACTGAAGATAATAGTCCCACTTTGTCTCTGGTTGTCCACAGGGATATTTCTCCATTTAGGCACTTGTGGTGCTTCTTGTGGGTTGAGGCAAGGACAGTTCTCCTGCCAGAAAACCCAAGATTGTGGGGAAGCTGATTATCAATTTCTTTCTTTTTTTTTTTTTGGTGTAGAAAAAGTGAGTTAGAGAAAAAATTTCCGTGTACTTGGTGCTGGGCAGATGTGGAGGCAGGTGTTGTGGATTTTAGAAATCTAAAAATCCAATTCTCTTACCATCTGCTCAGAACTTTTTCACTTATTTGTGGCCCTGGAATGCATTTTACATTTTCTCTTTCTTATAAAATAGGTCTATTGTATTATACAAAGGGTACCATAAAAAAAGTGTACACATTTTAAGAGATGTTATCTATGCATTACTTTTCGAAGTTGAATTAAATTATGGTAGCAGTGTGTAGTATGACATTCGCTCAACCATGCTTCCACCATTCTCCTTGACTTCCTGCCTATTACATAGTGATGCTAGCATTCATTTGATTAATGCCATCTTTCAAGCTAATATTACAATTAAAATGTGTGTGTGTGTATATATATATATATATATTTGGCACATCCAGTATTTTTAGTAGTATATGGATTCAATAAGGTCTTTGTTCATGTGAAGTCTTAGTTCAAATTAACACAAAGAAAATGAGAACTTGCAAAGTTTTATTATAGATATTTACATTTCAGTAGTGTTTTTTCAAAAAAGAACAGAAAGGGTGGCAACCTCACAATAGATACTTGTAATCAATCAAAATATTTTTTCATGTTTTGTGTTGACAGTCCCAAGTAGCAGCAATGACCCTTCAGTGTCTTAATCTGTTCATGCTACTATAACAAAATACCTGAGACTGGGTAATTTGTAGAAAGTATTTCTCACAGTTCTGGAGAAAACTTCAAACCATTGCACAGGCTCTGTGGAGCTGCTCTGAGAAGATAGCTTAGGCCATCACTCTACCAAATGGAGTCACCAGTGCTGCCTTGAGATCCTTGCTTTGCAGCATCCTTCCCACCCAGAGCATTTACAACGGGAGTTAGTAGGACTATGGTTTGCCAACCAACCACAGTCTACGAGTACTCTTTTCCAGGTTTTATCTTCTCTGAGTCATGAAGCATGATACTGTAAAGTTCTTCTGGTATTTCTTATATTAATTTTAAAGCAAATTTCTTTTATTTTTATAAAAAAGATGTGGGGTACAATTCAGGGTTAGGTATATAAACATTGATCATGCAGGTACCCTTGTTGATGAGGTATGCTCCTCCCTCCCCTAGCAGTTTCCCTCAACTGCCAATCCCACGCCCCCTCCCCTGACAGTTTCCCACTACTGCCAACTACTTTCTTATAGCATTATAATTGTTCAAGGTCCGTTTATGAGTGAGAACATATGGAACTCTGTTCTTTGTTTCTGTGATAAATCACAGTATGATTGGCTCTAAATCCATCCAAGTTGCTGCAAAGTCCATATATTTGTCCTTTTTACGGCTGCATAATATTCCATTGTGTATATGTACCACATTTTTTTTTTAACCAGTCCAGCTTCGATGGGCAACATGGTTGGTTCCATATTTTTTTAAAGCAAATTTCTTTACATCAGTGCAAGCATAGACTAATCAGACGTTTGATTTACCAAGTGATTTATTTGATAATATCAATGAGAACTTTTAAGAACCCTATTATCTTAAAATTATTGAAATATTATCTATATTAAATATATAAAATAACTTTCCAATCTAAGGTAGTTTCTAAATAACCAAAAATTATCAAATAAACTATTACCTGTAGTCTTTAATTACTATTAACATTTGGTTACAAATCCTACCATTTTTTAGTGTATGTGTGTATAGTATATTTATATTCTGAACTATATACACAAAGACAGATATGCATATGTATATGTAAATATATAATTTTTTATAAAACTTAAATTATATTTTTACTTTTTGGCATAGTATGTTGTGTCAGTTTCAAAAATTTTTAAATAACTTTTAATAGAGACTAAAATATTTACTTAAACTAGGAGATGTTTTCTTTTATATAAAGAATTCCAGAGGTGAATATTTTATACCTGGAATAAAATAGCTCCACAGACTCTCATGAACCCAGGCTTCCTCCGTCTTTCTGCTTCACCATCTTTTACATGCAATCATCATTCTCTAGGTCTGAAGAACTGCTACAACTCTAGCCATAAAGTCTGCTTTCCAGGCTAGAAGATCAATGGGGACAAAAGCAGCTTTGAATGAAATCTGTATTCATCTTTTTTTAAAAAAGCGTCAATCCTTTTAGTTTTAACGGACCTTTCTGCCATCCCAAATAAAATCAAGGTTTTTATTGATTGGTTACAAGGGATTGTAGATATTGACAATTAGCAGTTCTTGTGCCATTTCTATTAATCATTAAATATTTTTCTACAACCACAAATTTTTTGGCTGTGTATTATTCAATTATATAGACACTATCACTTAAGTCCCTTGTGTTGAATACAAGCTGTTTCAAATTCTTTACTCCTATGAGGAAGGCTGTAATGAACATTCTCATGGTTGTATTTCTGTATGTCTGGGATTATATTCTCAAAATAAATTTCTATAGTGGAATTGGTAGAGGAAAGGACATGCATCATTTTAAGACTTTTTGATGGGTATTGCCAAAAATCGGGCTTCCGATCTTTGTGTGTTTATCATTTCTTGACTTGTAATTTTGGGCAAAACCTCATGATTTAAGATGGTGTTTCTCAAATTTTGTCTGCTGTATTTATTTTCTCCTGTCATTAAAAAAATGCTTGTCAAAGTTAATGGGAAGACGAGCACAGTTTGTGATGAAATCCCATTGAGGGAGTGCTTAGTTTTGATTAAACATTATGAGTAAATTATTGAACCCAACAAAGAAAAGAGACATCTGCATTGCCTTGTACATTAGCTTGGAACATAAACAAGGCTGCAGATAAGCTGGGAAATTGCTAGTGCTCCATGGAACACACTCATCATCACTGTAGGAAAGAAAGAGAAGAGATTGTTTCTTATAACAACTAAAATAAATTCCTTGTAATTGTTAGGAGTTCATTCTGTGATATACTGGGACTTTTTGAAAGCATAAACATTTAGCTTTTACATATGCGTACACACACACACACACACACACACACACACACACACACACAGTCATTAAATTTGTAGGTGCAGTTCAATACCCATAAAACATTCCCAGAGAAGCATTTTAGAAATGTGGAGTGTAAGGCTTTACAGACAATCTCATCACACTGAGATGTGATGGTGATATGAAATTCTATTAAGATAAAATCCAAAGAGAATGATTTCTTTTTTGTTCTTTGAAATTAATTTTTGGCTAGGATTCCAGGGCAAGAGGGAGAACTGTTCTTCTTGGTGGGTGGAGATTTTGGGTATGCCACTAGAATACAGGTGAAAGGAAATGTAAAAATCAGGAATCATTCAGAAAGATGCTGATCATGCTGTAAATTAAATTAAGATAACAAATACCTAATTATGCAACAAATTGAGGAAGCAAAGCAAAACAGTAATCAGGAAAATAATGACCAAAATCATATACACTGTGTTATATCTTCAGCTGGTGGGAGCATTGTTAAATTCGCTCTCACTTGTCTTTATCACTCCTGTTTTATTTCTTTCCCTCTATTCTGTTATTAAGCTTATTTGACTTGAAAGATCACAAATAAACTTATTGACTATGGTGAATTTAAACTTATAAAGAGCCTTTTGTAATCTTATGAACATCATTTAAACTTTAGAAAATTTGTTTTTTTAATATCTTTTATGAAGTATCTAAGTAATGTCAATTTAAGAAACTTAAAATATTGTTATAGATAAATATATATACAATCAAAGTCCACTTAAATTGAAAAAGAAGGAAAATAGAATACAATCTGTTAGAAAAAAATCAGTGCTATATATGATTCATTTAGGTCGTTGATGGTATCTGCTTTATTTTGAGTCTGATATGCCTTGCCTATTTAACTTCTTTCCCTGTCTCTATCACCTGAGATCAAGCACCACACCATTTCAACTTCAAGAATGTCAGGAGCATATGACAGTGTGTTTTTTTCTTCATTTTCATTTTATTTTTAGTCTTATTGAGGTGTAATTTACAAATGAAGTTGTGTATTTAAGGTGTAAAATGTGATGATTTTTACCTATGTATATATTATAGAATGATTACCACAATTCAGCTAAAGGAAGATCTCCCAAGATAAATCAAAGAAGTCTGAGGTGGACTCTACAAGGTTGAGCAGTATATGATTTTGTTTTGCATGGAAGACTAAATGAAATCACATTGGATAACTTACTTTGTTTTTCTTTGAGTTTTACTAGGAAATATTCACTACTTACAAAGAAGTATAACAAATAGTACAGTTAACACCTGCATGCACACAACTCAGTATTAGAAGTAAAACATTACCGATACAGTTGAAGCCCCTCTGTGGTATATTCACATAGTGGAACAGGAAACAGCAGTAAAAATAAGTGAATTATAGCATGTATATCAACAAGAATGAATTTTAAAAGCAATATTGAATTTAAAAAAGTTGCAGAAGGACAGTGCAGTAGGATATTACACATATAGTGTCCTACTATAATACATGTCATATACTTTATACACTATATATAACATATTATATAATATATTAAACAATATTTATAATATATGTTATGTACATTTATTTACATAGGTACCTATTACATGCATTATAAATATAAATTTCATACAAGTATAGGATACATTATACTATTATATATTATATATCTCTATATAATATATATAGTTAAAATTTTTTTTGGTTTTTTTTGTTTTTGAGTTGGAGTCTCACTCTCGCCCAGACTGGAGTGCAGTGGCCGCTCCCGGCCATCACAGCCTCGACCTGCTGGGCTCCGGCAATCCTTTCGCCTCAGCCTTCCAAGTAACCGGATTTACAGGTGCGCGTTACCACGTCCGGCTGATTTTTGATTTATTGTAGAGATGAGGTCTCACCAAGTTGCCCAGGCAGGTCTCGAACCCTCGGGCTCAGGCAATCCACTCACCTCAGCCTCCCAAGGTGCGGGATTACAGGCTGAGCCACCGAGCCCAGCTGTAGTTGAAAATTTGAGAAACAAAGAACTAAATACTGTTTAGGGGTCACATGTACATAGGATAATATTTTTTAAAATTCTGTCTTGATTTTAGGTATATTACTTCATCCCTAAAGGAAAAGTAATTTTAACAGCACTATGGTAACATAATGCTAATATTTGACTATTCTAGATTTTAAGAGTGCACACTGGGGTAAATGATGGAATTCTTGTAGAGTATATTGAGAGATAACCTAATATTTATTCCTTGCTTCCCAAGTGCTAGGCATTGAGATGGCCACATTTTCAGACTGATCCTCATAGCCACGAAATGGGCAGGTTTGCCTCGGGAATCACAAACTTGTTACCTTCCACCTTTTGTCCTTTCACCTCCCTAGCCACACTTGTTTTCTCTGCTTTTACCAAGTGATCTTTCCTGTAGCCCTTCTTTGCATTCCAACCTCACCATTTGTCTGAAGGTTTATCCAGCCTTGGAATCTATTCCCACACTTATTTTTTAAAGAGCATCTAAGTCCCTCACTAACCTTCTGTTCTGAGCAGAATTGATTTTTCCCTCTTTTGGGTTAACTCATAAATACCCCTATTTTAGCTCCTTTTTTGAGTTGGAGTCTCACTCAGTCGCCCAGGCTGGTGTGCAGTGACACACTCACGGGATCCTTCCACTTCAGCCTTCCAAGTAACCGAAACTACAGGTGTGTGCTAACACGCCTGACTAATTTTTGATTAGGTGAACCTAAATTCTTAAGAATCTCTTCACTCAACAGTCAGATAGTCTAAGAGATGATGCCATGGCATAGATAATTCTAACACACTGTGAAAAGAGCTAAAATAGGCCGGGCTCGGGGCCTCAGCCTGTAATCCCAGCACTTTGGGAGGTGGAGGCGAGTGGATTGCCTGAGCCCGCAGGTTTGAGACCAGTGCAGGCAACTTGGCGAGACCTTGTCTCTACAATAAAAAAATAAAAAATTAGTATACCTTGAAGAACTCAAATCACTCTATAAAAAAGATACCTGCACACGTATGTTTATCACAGCATTGTTCACAATAGCAAGAACCTGGAAACAACCATGCTGTCCATCAAAAGAGGACTAGATTTAAAAAATGTGGTACATATACATGATGGAATACTACGCAGCCATAAAAAAGAACAATTTCGCAGCAACCTGGATGGAACTAGAGTCTATAATACTGAGTGACCTCTCACAGAAACAAAGATCCTAGTATCACATGTTCTCACTCATATAATGGACCTTGAACATCCAATGTAATACTATAAGAAAATGACTGACGGTACTGGGAAACTATGGGGGGTGGAGAGGGGGATGGGATTAACAGTAGCAAATATCTGTCTGGGGAAGGGGAAACACCTCTTATCAACAGAATGCCTGAATGAAATGTAATTGTACACCTAACCCTTAACTGTACCCCACAAAACCATAATAAAAAATATTGATTTAATAAAAAAAAAAGAATTTAGGTTCACCTTTAAACCTATAATATGTATTTGTTAAATTGAATTGAGTTGTTTTACTAAGAAGGCTGGTTGGCGGTAAAACAAAAAAAGTTGCAGGAAGAGGGAAAAGGAAGGCATTCCTTCGAGGACATAACCTACAACCTATAATAACTCAAAGTACAGGGATTTGGCACTTAAAACCCACCCACTTTTTGCTTAGATCTGAAGAACAGGGTTAAAAGAAAGGACACATTGGAAGGAATGTGTATGCCATAAGCTCACCTAAAAGTATCCCGTCAGAGGAGAGACTGCAAAGAATTGGGAAACACTGTTGGTGAACTGTGATTAATGAGGCTATGAGAAAAGAAGAGAAATAAAAGAAAATGGTGTTGAGGTATAATAAGACAAACACAAATTCTTTGCATTATTACTTGCAAAACATTTTCATTTACCTCTCTTTTTCTTTGTGAATGAATGAATGTGGAGAAAACCCCATCAATAAACTGGAAAATCAAATAAGTTGCCTTATATGAAAAATTTACCATTGAAAACCACTAAGGATAGAAGTCAGGCAATACCTCATCATTAAATACATGTTAGTGCTTATAATTAAGTTTGCAAAAGATTACAGAAGTATAAGCCATATTCCTCAATCTCAAGGATGTTACTACCCTGCTGGGAAGGTAAGATTTATATGTAGGAAATAACTACCCTGTTTGGAAGGTTAGGTTTATATGCACGAAATAAATAGAAGATAGCACAGGATTCTGTGATGGCAACTCTATGTGTTACAGTAATCTAGAAGGGAGAAAGTTTCTGCTAAGTGATTATACTTGGAATGAGTTTGCTTCTCTCAACAACTGAAAAGTATAAGCTGTTTCTTGTTTACCGATAAAGACTCTGAGTCTCTGGGAGGTTAACAAACAGTAAGTAGTAAAGCAAGGTTATTTAAACAGGAAATCATAAAAGGTCTCTCACTTGCTTAAAAATACCAGTTGGCATCATATGCCGAACCAGATCAACTTAGCTAATAATCAAGTTCTGTTGTAGACTGTTAAGGAAGCCAGAAGATCCAAGGTCTATCTCTGGATCTGTTAGTAACTAATCCTGTTCTCAAAGTTACTAAACTTTAGTTGTTGTTTTTTTCTAATTTGGAGGTAAAATTCGCATAATCTAAAATTTACCATTTTAAAGTGGACAACTCAATGACATTTACTGCATTCACAATGTTGTGTTAACAACCAACTCCATTCAGTTCCAAAATATTCTGATCATTCCAAAAACGAAACCCTGTATTCATTCAGCAGTTTTTCCTCATTCCTCCTTCTCCCTAGTCTGTGACAACCACCAATCTGCTTTCTGTTTCTATAGATTTACCTATTCTGGATATTTCTTCTAAATGGAATAATACAATATGTGATCTTTTGCGTCTGCCTTCTTTCACTTGGCATAATGTTTTTAAGATTCATCCATGTTGTAGTATGTGTAACTACTTCATTCTTTTGTATGACTGAATAATATTCCACTGCATAGGATATGCCATGATTTGTTTGTTGATGCATCCATTGATGGACATTTCATTGCTTCCACCTTTGAGCTAAGTGAATAGTGCTGCTATGCATCTTAGTTTTAACATCAGTAAAATGAGTATATTGGACTAAGTGGTTTTGGTCATTACTTCTTGTGTAATATTGATTCTATGAATTTATGTCAGGTTTGTTTTATTCTACTTGATACTTGGTAGACTAGGCCTCAGAATATACATTGGTCTTTCCTCCTCTCAATATTAAATATTTATTTAATTTAAAAGTATTTGTCAAAACCCAGTTCAAAATTTAAGATTAAGGTCACATTTTGCCATCTACAATCAAGATTTCTTATGTACTAACTGTGACCTCTCCCTCTCTATTCTCAAAATAAATTATTGATTTTTACTAGTTCTCCTAATGTCATCTAGTGTCTAGTTCACATTCAAGTGTGCTTATTCGTTGCTATAATATTTCTATTGCCTTTTAAATATTAAAGTTTAAGCATATGGGACTTTTTTCATCTTTTCAGCCTCTTCTTTTTTTCTTTCTTTTTAAAAATGGTGTTAGCTTTTTGATGAATCTAAGCCAGTTTCCTTGAAGAATGTCTCACCCTCTGGATTTGTCTGATTATTTTCTCTTTGTAAGGCCTAACTTAGATCTAGAGGCTTGTTGATATTCAAGTTAAATATTTCAGCTTGGAATATTTTAGAGGTGATGTGCACTTTATATTGTGCCACAACCGGAGGCACATAAAGACAGGCTGTCCTACTATTAATGATGTCAAGTGTTATTTGGTTAAAATGGAGGCGCTGGATTTCTCCATTGCATAAGAGCACTACCCACTTTGTAATTAGTAAGTAATCTGTGGGACAAAAAGTTGGCATTGTGCAGGTCACCAGTTCCTGAATAACTTTTTCATAATGGCCTTAGCATCAATTGATATTACTTGTTTTAGTCAATATTCCCTTTACTTCTCCCCATGGACAAAGATTTCCAGATGCCTATAAAGATACATAAAATGTTATAGAAAACAGAAGACTTCCAAGTCAAAATGTCATCAGACCATCACTCTCCCTTTCAATTTCTCTTAGTTTTCTGTTAGAAAAGCTCTAAAGAAGAGAGTAAATACAATAATTACAGCAAATAGAAAATTAAAACTAACAGTGAAGCTAGCACCAGAATCTGAGAGTTACTCAATGAATTGAACTGAACTGGGAAAAATGTACCTAGACTTTTAAAGCAAGACATAATTATTGTAAGTGATAGGAAACCAGACTTATAATAACACAGGAACAAGAATGGGTAGGCCCACAGGACTGGCAGCTTGAGTTGTGGTTTTAATTAAGGCACACCAGATTTCAGAGGCTCCATTATTAGGGCTTTCTCCATTTTCTGGCTTCCCTCGTGTTTCTTCAGATTCATTGTAACACTCTTCATGTATCAGAGTGTTTTTTCTCTGTTTGAGCAAGATTCCTAATATTCTATTTTAACACTAGCAAAGGAAAACAAAGTTCTGTCTCTAATATATCCAAGACCCATAGGACTCTGATTAACCCTCCTGTATCACATGATCACCCTTGAACCAATCACTTTTCTGGTGTGTTCGAGTACTATGAGTTTGAGTACTAGAGTTGCTGAGTAGACAAAGTTAGCAGTTATCTAATACTTTAAGCTTCATCTACTTCTTTGTCTAGAATCAGATCCTGCCTAGTTCCAAAGCTGTATGGTGTCTTGCCACTATCATTATCAGAGCTAGAATCTACCAGAAAATAATTCTAAAATATAGAAGAGTAAAGACATAAAGTCAACTTCATTTTTGCTTCAGATGATTTCAAGGTAGTCAACTAGAGAATAGTGGAAAAAACTGACTTAGGGAAAAGATGGTTAATCTAGAAATAAATAACAGAGGAGCTCTTAATAAGATGGTTACTATGTTTCCCTTAACTCAGGAAGAAATAGTCCTTATTTCAATTTTAAATTTAGGCACTGAGGAAGGGATATCGCCACTCCCATGTTCATCACAACATTATTCATAATATCCAAGATACAAAAATCAACCTAGGTATTCACAAATGGATTAATGGATAAAGAAAATGTGGTATATATATATAAAATTGATTACCATACAACCATAAAAAGAAAGAAAATCTATCATTTGAGATGATGTGGATCAACCTGGAGGATATCATGCTAATTAAGGAAGGTAGATAAATACTGAATTATCTCACATATGTAGAATATAAAAAAGCTGAAATTATAGAAGTAGAGAGTAGAGGCAGGGTTGGTAGTGGAAGGCAGGGTGTAGGAAGGAGAAAGGGAATGAGAACTTATTGATCAAAATTTACAGTTTCAGATAGATGGGATAGATTTTGAGATCCATTGCACAGTAGAGTGACTATAGTCAGTGATATTGTGTTGTGCTATATTACAAAAAAAGACAGTAAAGTCCAAATGTCTCACCAAAAAATGATAGGTAAATGAGATGATGCATACAGTAATTAGATTGATTCAATCATTTCACATTGTAAACATATATAAAAGCATCACATTGTACTTCATAATGCATACAGTTATGATTTGTCAATTAAAAATAATATTAATAGGGGCAACCCCTTCAGGTTCCCTCCCACTGTGAGAGCTTTTCTGTCCTCTCAATAAATCCTGCTTTCTCAAAAAAAATATTAATAAAAGATAAATTTAGGCACAAAACAAAGCTTTATAAACAAATACAGACATGTCTGGGCACACTTTAAATGCCTTGGTTTCAGGTTAGCACTGCAGCTTTGCAGTTTTGGACTTTGGGGAGTTTTCTTAGGTTGGATGGTATAATAATTTGCCAGAGCTGCCATAACAAAGTGTACCACATAAAAATTGAGTGACTTAAACATTAGAGATGTATTGTCTCAGTTCTGGAGACTGGAAGTTGAGAAGCTAGGTGTCAGCAGGGTTGATTCTTTTTGAAGCCTGTGAGGGAAGAAACTGCTCCAGTCTGTCCATGGCTTGGGGATGGCAATCTTCTTTCTATGTCTCCTCATACGGTCTTCTTTTTATGTGTGTCTGTCTCTGTCCAAACGTCTCCCTTTTATAAGGACACCAGTCATCGAGGTTTAGAGCCCACTGAAACGACCTCATTTGACTTGCTTACCTCTGTACATATCCTATCTATGTCCAAATAAAGTCACATTGTAAGGTACTGGGTGCTAAGATTCCAATATGCAGCATTTTTGCTGGGGGGGAGGGCACACAATTCAACCCATAACAGGTGACCATATAATTTACCATCAAAACTGAAACATTTTTTAGCCTGAAAGGGGGCACCATTAATAATGACACTGTTCCAAGCAAACTGAGAGGTGTAGCACCTGGTCCCAGTTCAAGGTAAGACCCACCTCTGGATGGACGCTCCCGAGGCACTGAGAGACAGCTTCTACTCTTTGCTGTCTTTCCCATGTGAGTTGATTGAATCGAATACTTTTTCCTGCAAAGACTAGTGGGTCTGTCACTCATTTCAATAAAGGTTGGAGAACAGAGTCAGGTCTCAACTGCTTCCAGATTTCCCATAATTTGTTGTGAACAGTAGCTCAGTTAGCTCTCCCTGGCTTCACAGCCATCTATTATGACTTCACAGACTGGGATGCGGAGTTGATAAATTCTATGCTGCACAGACTGAAATGCATTCAGATTTAGTCACCAGGGAGGAAAGAAGCTGCTCCTCCTCATGGGTTATATCTAAGCATATGTCTGAGATACCTCTAGGCAACTAACATGCTTTTACTTATTTATAATATTTAGTTAGTGTCTATTATAATCTACACTTTGTACTGCATGCTGAGGGTACAGCAGAGAACAAGACAGATAATTCCTTACATTGTTAGGATTACTTACAGTTTGGTAGAAATTAAGCAAATGTGAGAAAGCAAATGTTCTTTTTCCCTAACCCAACATATTAGGGTTGTGATTCTGTCTTAATATCTTGTTTTCTTTGTTCGGAGTCACTTCTCGGGGTCATGATTTTTTTCCCCTGCTTTCCTTTGAGCACAGTGGCCAGTCAAAGCCTGCTTCTCAGGACCAAATCTTTTAAAAATAATGATGCTTCCTCACTCTTGGAACTAGTGAGAATGGAATAGAATAAGGATGAGTCTACCCCTTTATTTTGCTGTCTTTCTTTTGCATATTTTACCAGACTCTGTACACACCACACACACACACACACACACACACACACACACACACACACACACACACACACACACGGGCACGCATGCCTTTTCATTAAGAAATAAGACACTAAAAAAATGGCTGGACAGTTAGAGTCATCAACAAATATCTAATTTTCCAAGTCTCAGAAGGAAAGGTCCTGAAAGCTGACAACTTTTTTGAGGGAAGTCTTGTGGTGGCTTTACCCTATTTCTCATCTCATGTTGCTTGCCCCTAGCTTTACCCTTCTCACAAGCACCTTCTTGTTCAACATATTTCTGGAAAGTCGCAGCCAATACTTTTGGAGAAATTCCTTCCTAAAGTCTCACTCTCTACACCACTCACTATTTCCTTCATTCATTTCGCCAAATTTGAGTCATTCAGTCTAAAATAGTAGCCTGGGTTCCTTATTTTTAAGGGGAGGGGTTCTTTTTCTAACTTCTTGGGATGAATAATTTATTTATTGTTTAGATTCGGAAGTGCATTTTTCTCTGATCATTGCTTTAACCACATCTCATTCTTTTTAATATAGAATGTTTTTATTATCAATATTGTAAAGATACTTTTAATTTTGACTGTAATGAAGTATTTTCTTTTTAAATTTTGAGATTGTCAGGGTTTTTATTTGTTTGTTTTTATCATTGTTCTCAACTTATGATTAGAAAATTTTTTGTACTACTGCCAACTTTGCTAATATATTCAATCTTCTTTGTGGACCAATAAATGATCATTTTAATAAAAGTTCCATGGGCACTTGTAAAAAAAAAGATAGAGTTTGATGTTTTTAGTACATGTAATAGATGGTATTTATAAGTATATTATGCACTTTGTCAACTTCTTTAATGATTTTTGGCCTAGTCAGGAATGGGTTATCAAAAGTGAATTAAAATGTACTACACGAATTATAAGCTGTTAAGTCATTTCTCCATTGATTACAGCTTCCAATTTGCAGAGAAAATGTTTGAGATTAGCTAAATTTTTCTTTTTTTAAAGTTGAAAAAATATTCATACCCATATATTTTGCATAGGTACTTATAACATTCTTTCTTTATTTTACTCTTTTTAAATTTTATTTTATTTTAAAGATGTGGGGTACAATTTAGGGCTAGGTATACAAACATTGATTATGTAGGTATCCTTGTTAATGAGGTGTGCCCCTCCCTCCCCTAGCAGTTTTCCTCAGCTGGCAATCCCACTCCCCTTCCCCTGGCAGTTTCCCACTACTGTCAATCTCTTTCTTATAGTATTAGGATAATTGTTCAAGGTCCGCTTATGAGTGAGAACATGTGGTACTCTGTTCTTTGTTTCTGTGATAGATCAATGAGTATGGTTGACTCTAAATCCAGCAAGTTGCTGCAAAGTCCATATATTTGTCCTTCTTTATGGCTGCATAATATTCCATTGTGTATATGTACCATACTTTTTAAAATCCAGTTGAGCTTCAATGGGCAGCATGGTTGGTTTCATGTTGTTGCTATTGTGAATAGAGTTGCAACAAACATACGCATGCAGGTATCTTTTTTGTAGAATGATTTTAATTCCTCCAGGTATATTCCCAACAGGGAAATTGCTGGATCATATGGAAGGTCAAGTTATACTTTTCTCAGAAATTGCCACACTGTCTTCCAAAGAGGTTGCACTAGTTTGCATTCCCACCTGCAGTGCAGAAGTGTTTCTTTTTCTCCACCTCCTTACCAGCATCTATTGTTGTTTGTTTTATTAGTGATGGCCATTCTTACTGGGATTACGTGGTATTTCAATGTGGTTTTGATTTGCATTTCTCTGATTTGATTAGTGAAGCTGAGCACTTTTTCATGTGTCTGTTGGCTGCTGATATATTTTTTTATGAGAAATGTCTATTCGTGTCTTTTGCCCACTTTTTAATGTGTCTGTTTTTTTTTTCTTTTGGTGCATTTGAGTTCCTTGTAGATCCTAGATGTTAGGCCTTTGTTAGATATGCAGTTGGAAAATATTTTTCCCCATTCTGTGAACTGTCTCTGCTTTCTTGATGATTTCTTTTGCTTTGCAGAAGTTCGTCAGCTTGATGATCCCACTTGTCTATTTTCTTATGGCGTGAGCACTTAGGGTGCTGATCAGAAATTGGATGCCAGTTCCAATTTCCATAAGGGTGCCTCCTGCCTTTTCTAAGATTCTTATAGTTTGAGGTTTTACATTTAGGTCTTTGATCCATTTAGAGTTGATTTTTGTGTGTGGTGAAAGGTAGACATCCTATTTCAATCTTCTGCATGTGATCAGCCAGTTTTCCCAGCACCATTTACTGAATAGGTTCTCCTCTCCCCAGTGGTTATTGTTGGAGGTTTTGTCAAGGATGAGCTGGTTGAGAGATTGAAGCTTTGCTTCCAGAATCTCTATCCTGTTCCATCGGTCTGTATGGCTGTTCTTGTACCAATACCAGGCTGTTTTGATTAGTGTAGCCTTATAGTAAAGCTTGAAGTCTGGATGTGTGATACCTCCTGCTTTGTTTCTTTTGCTAAGAATTGTTTTGACTATTTGTGGTTGCTTACGTTTCCCTATATGAATTTCTGTATTGTCATTTCCAGGTCTGAGAAGAATGATGTTGGTAATTTAATGGGTATTGCATTGAATCTGTAGATTGCCTATGGACATTTTAACAATGCTGATTCTTCCTATCCATGAGCATGGAATATTTTTTCCATTTGTTTGTGTCTTCTTGGATTTCTTTGAGCAGTGTTTTGTAGTTCTCATTGTAAAGGTCTTTCACTTCTCTGGTAAGGAAGATGCCAAGGTATTTCATTTTTTTGTGGCTATTTCTTTCTTTATTTTTGAAAGGAAAAAGTTTTTCCAGAAGATATCTTATTGATAATTTTTAAAAAATTCTTTTTTTTGAAGTATGCAAACTCAAGTGTAGTGTAAGAATTTAACATATTTGAAATATTGGGTTTTAGTCTTTCAAAGGAGCAGAGAATACTGACAGAAGTGTTGTGACTCTCCTTTAATTGTCAGAATAAGTTACTGTATCTACAAAAAGACAATAGTCTTATAATCACCATCAAGAGAGAAAATCTTTTAGAAATACCTTTAACTCTTATATATTTTTTGCCAGGACTGCCGTAACAAAACATCACAGACTGAGTGGTTTAGACAACAGAAATGTATTGTCTCATATTCTGGAGGTTAGAAGTCCAAAATCAAGGAGTTGGCAGAATTGACTGCTTCTGAGGACTATAAGGAAATAATCTGTTCCGGGTCTTTCTCCTGGGCTTATAGATGCTTGCTTTTTTCCTGTGTCTCTTTAAGTTACCTTCCTTTTATGAATATCTCTGTGTCCAAATTTTCCCTTTTTATATGAACACCAGCCATCTTGGATAGACACTTATCCTAATACCCTCATTTTAATTTGAATACCTCTGTAAAAACCTTATTCCCAAATAAGGTCACATTCTGAGGTACTGGGGATTAGAATTTCAACATATAAATTTTGCAAGGACACAATTTAGCCCATAACAGTTTCCAATAGATTAGAAGATAGAGTTACACATGAAAGATGTTCTAACTGGTCAAGAGACAAAAGAATGGGCAATTCTGCTTCTTCAGGGTTGGTAGATGATAAAAAGAAGTTTGGAGAGGTAGGGAGGAGATTAAATTATTCCTCTCCATGCTTTGATGTGTTAGGCAGTTCAAAGGAAACTAAATATCAGGACTTTTTTTTTTACTTCATGAGATAGTTTCTCAGACTGACACTGTCCAAACCTGAAAAAGTCTGACCAAAGTAAACTCACTGGGCAGTATGATTATACAAAAGAAGGGCTGATGTTTTTCTTAATTACTAGGGCCCAGTGGTGAAACTGACATTTTTTTCCTCTTACTTTCCTACTAGATTCCAATATTGCAGAAAGACTCTCAGTGGCTAGGCTGAACTTTCTTCTGTTGAAAATAAACTACCCTTCTATCCCCTCAAAGTCTTCCGGATGCTTATAAAATTCCTTCTTGAACAGCAAAGTTCAAAAGATTTATGTAGATATGTCTAGATATTTCTACTTTAAAAAATACTTTTTTAATGTGCAAAGATCCTATTTAATTTAATTTCAGGCCTGAATTGCAGCTCTTTTTTTTTTTTTTTTTAGATCAGTGACTCTTTCTCTGAGGTCCATAAATTAATTTCTTTTTGGTAAGGGAAATTCATGAACTTTGAAATTTTGTGCAAAATTGTAAATGCTGTGGTCTTTTTTGGGAAGAGGTTCACACTTTTCATTAGATTCTAAAATAGGAATTTTATTCTATTTTTCTGCATTATGAGAAAAGTTCTGACTCTTCTTTCAAATAGCAGAAACATTTTTTAGTACTGTTGCTAGTACTTTTTATAATAGTGTGGTGGCATTTCTAATTTATTTAAAACATTTTATATCTCAACCATCTTACTTTTTAAAAATTCCTGCCTACATTACATCAAGTTCCCTTTTATCACAGTTTGCTTTCTTATTTCATTTGTCATCTCTTACTTTATATTTTATACTTTATTGAAAGCAAAAGCAAAAGTAGATCTTGTTTAAAATGCACTTTTGTTTTCTGTAGTAAATCTCTCTTTCTGCAATATTCATTTATCCTATTGACACTGTATTAATAAGACTTAATTTTTTGAATATTTCCAGAGCTTTTGTGTTGATATTTATCTGCTTCTTATGTGTCTGGGTCTGGTTTTTGTTGAATATAATGTGCGTAATTGTTTTTGAGTTTCTTCATTTTTCACCTCGGTGAAGCTATACTTCTTCTCATCAGTTGTAAACAGGATTATATTATATTTAACTTCTATTTTACATTCAGGAGAGTTAGCATGAACCTGTGACGGACAGTAATCACAATTTAAGGGTTTACATTTTTGTAAATTCTCTATTTGAACTTAGCTCCTGTGGTAGGCAGAATAATGCCTTCCCCGAGATGTTCATATCCTAATCTCTGAATCCCTGAATAAATTAGGTTACCTGGCAGAGGGGAGTTACTGTTGATGTTGGAACTAAGGTTGCTAATCAGTTGACTTTAAAATGAGACGATTATCTTGAATTATCTGGCTAGATCCAATGTAATCACAAAGGTTTTTGAAATGGAAGAAGGAGCCAAGAGGGGAGGCCAAGGTGATATTATGTGAAGAGGACTTGATGGATGATCACTGGCTTTGAAGATAGAGAAAGAGGGTCAAGACCTAAGCATGTAGTTGGCCGTTAGTAGCTAGGAAAGACAAGGAAACAGATTTTTCTCTAGAGCTCCACAAGGAAAAGTATAGCTTTGCCAACAACACCTTAATTTTAGACCAATGAGACTTGAACCTACAGAACTATGAGACAGTAATTTTGTATTGTTTAAGCCACTCATCGGGGGGAAATTTGTTGCAGCAGGAATAAGAAACTAATACAGTCTTTGAACTATCTTGAGTCTCTCTTTGTTTTGTTCTGGCCTTTAGTCCTGGTATATTTTGTGACCATGTCCATACTCCTGCCTGGTGCTACTGCTGCCTGCTTGGGAGAAGAATCCTTCCTCAGTAAGATACAAAGTTATCTTACTTGCCATCTTAACTGACAAGATTACAAAAATGACCTATCTTCTAGCACAATTGCTTCTGGACATTGTTGTTACACAGCAAAGAAGAGAAATCTACATGTTGACACTGCTGTGATCTCATTTGTCCCACGGGCCAGTTTCAGTCTTCAGCCTTCCCTATAGTAGAAGCTGGTACTAACTTTTGTCAATATATTCTCTACGTATTTCTCTTGACGCATTTTGTTTTCTCCAGTGAAGAGTTGAGTGTTTGCCTTGTGTATTTTTCTTCATTTTGTCTCCATTTACACTATGCTAGAATTCCTCTAAGTTTTGAGGAATTAAATGGCTGTAGTTATTTCTTCTTTGTTCTTCATTTTTACTGTGTCAGTTGCAATAACCAAATGAGAGCTTTAGACACCTCTGCTCAAGTAACCATTTTACTTAGAAGCCCCTTTTATTACAGAATATAAACTTTTAATTAACATAATAAGTTTTATGCAGATTTCTGGATAAAGTCTTGCTTGGCAATTCTGCTGCTCATAGAATTATATTAACAGAAATCATTGTGCTTGCATACATAAATTTGGGAACTTTCATAGACTGAATTCATAAATTGAAATCCTAATCCCCAATGTGACTGTATTAGGAGCTGGGGACTTTGGGAGGTAAGTAAAGTTAAAGAGATGATAGGGGTGGGACCCTAATCTGTTACAGTTAGAAGAAACTGACTAAAGCTTCTTCCTCTTAGAGGAAGAGAGATCTCTCTTTTTTTTCTCTCTCTCTCTCCACTCATGAACAAAGAAGAGATCATATAAGAATTCAGTAAGAAGGTCCTAAGACATTCTAGGAGAAGAATACTCAGAATGAAACTTTGATCTTGGACTTCCCAGCCTTCAGGCTTGCGAAAAATAAATTTCTGTTGTTTAAGTCACCCAATCTATGTAATTTTGTTATGGCAACTTGTGTCAACAAAGACAGGACAAGTTGGGACTCATCTGAATCTTCCAGAAACAATTTTTATAGATTAGGGCTATGCTCAGTGTTTAGGCAGAAAAAAGTGACTTCAAGGGACTTTTTTCTGAATTTTCAAAAGGCCTCTGCATAGTAGTTTCCTGAGATGTTTATTCTTTGGATTACATATTCTTTTCCCAGGGAAGAATTCCTCCAAAAGACCAGATGTTTTTTCAGAACTTTCTCCCTATGGCACTTCTGTGTCATCATAACTCAAATTTCTATAAGATTGGACTTTTAAGGATGCTCTTGATAATAATATTTGTAATTCTTCCATGTTTTAAAAGATTCATTTCAGACTTTATAGACAATACTAGAAAGTAAGTATTTGTGATAAAACTGCTTCTTGCCAATGCTTTTGCAGCATGAGGAAATAGATGAAAGTGGGCCCCCGGAGTAAGGTAGGCCTGGGCTGCAATACTGGCTTCAGTGCTTGCTAGTTCTGCAAAATAGACAAAGATGTTTTTTTTAACTTCCCTAAGTTTTAGATTTATCATCAATATAATAGGATAATGGCTAGAGTGAGGGCTAAAAGACAGAATGCATTTATAATTATTAGCATCATTTCAGGCACATGTTTCCCATTTTATTTTGGCTAAAGAAAAGTAGTTAGCATCACTCTCTGCCTCCATATCTGTACCTTTCAGGGAAACCTTCTTTTCTCCTTAATTTTAAATTCATAAACAGACCCTTTTCTTCAAATACCAAATTTGGCTAGATTGAGTCCTTTCTCTCTTTCTCTCTCTCTCACACACAAATACCATTTCTACCTCTTTTGAGGAATTACAAAACTAAAGTAAGTAAAGCAAAATCAATAGCAACATACGAACATTTTCTCTCAGTCTGGAGCAGATGCTTCCTACTACTCTCAAAGTTTCCTCGATTTCCATTTGGTTTTCATTTTTCTACAAAAGGAGACACTTTTTGACTTACACTTTTCTTACCTCTCTAGTTTGTCATTTCTTAATTTAAAAAGTCTCCATGTTAATCACATTTGTAAATTTTCTTAATTATATATTTTACTGATGTCATTAAAACCAACAGTAATTTGAGATGGTCCACAGCAATTGATTCTGGAGGGTGTATGTAAACTTTATATTTAATTATCCATTTTATTCCTTATCTGCCATAATTAGGAATTGCAGTGTTTCATATATTCCTATAAAATATATTTCCAAATACCCAAGTATTTCTCTTTAAGTTTCAAGTTATTTTTAAGTAACTTTTTGGGAAATATTTCAAAACTTTATTCTATATTACCCTGTCCTTTTAACAGAGTACATTTTATGAAATTTAACACTGTCTTTATGACTATAGCATTTGTCATAAAAGCCAATTATTTAAATGATGTATGTCTCTTATAGTTACTTCTGAAGGCAGCACTCGTTATCCATTCACTAAAAAAAATAGTATCTTCTTCTTTTATTCTTATTTCTGATTCATTTGAGATGAGTAATATATAGGGGGAAGCTTGCTGAGTGTTCTTGAGAAAATACATTTCTCCTTCATAAGAGAAAATCAAAGGAGGAGAGGCTCCTTAAAAAAAAATAGCTCAAATTCCTTTACTGCCCTAAATAGGAAAAAAAAAATCATGGTAGAGGCTGGTACATATGGAAACTTAATGAAGTATTGGCAAAATATGACAAGTCCTGGGAAACTGCAAGGGATTACAGCTAAAACTAACACTTGCCCTCCTGTATAAGTTTAATTGTTGCCTTGGTTCTTACTGAATCAGGTTTGAATTGGGTTTTCTTTTGTTCTACAGCAAAGATTTTAACAGATATACTACAGAATGTAATGAATGGAATTTATGACATCTTTTTGGAACCTGAAAAGTTTCCTTATTCTTGATCATATCCATTGTTAAATTTTGGGAAACTTTTGCAAATGCTGTGCTTCCTTTGTATATAATATTTCTTCTCATCATTTAATTTTGCACACCAGATCCTCTTTGACATTTTATTTTATTTTTAGTTTTTGATTCAGAGTTCTTTTCTATTGCTTAGGCTAGAGTGCAGTGGCATGATCACAGCTACTGTAGCCTTGACCTGCTGGGCTCAGGAGATCCTTCTGCTTCAGCCTTTCAAGTAACTGGAACTAGAGGCATGCATCATAACTCTCTGCTAATTTTTTTATTTTTTGTAGAGACAAGTTCTCATCAAGTTGCCCAGGCTGGTCTTGAACCCCTGGGCTTAGGCAATCCTCTCTGCCTTCGCCTCCCAATGTGCTGGGGTTATAGGCATGAGCCACTGTGGTGCCTGGTCCCTCTTTGGCATTTTAAATATCAGCTCATTATAGAAATGCTCAAGTCAATGCTATAGTCAAGCATATTGAATCATTTTATGAATTATAAATATTATTACCTAAAAGATAACATTTGCTAATTATCTTTGAATGTTGGCTTTATTAATAATTTCTTTTCTTTTCTTTCTTTCTTTCTTTCTTTCTTTCTTTCTTTCTTTCTTTCTTTCTTTCTTTCTTTCTTTCTTTCTTTCTTTCTTTAACTAGGAAACCTGGTGAACTTCATTAATAATTTCTAAGGATGTTTCAGTTCCTCTGGGATAGTCCCAATAGGGGAATGCTGGGTCATATGGAAAGTCAGTTTCTAGTTCTTTCAAAAATCGCCACACTGTCTTCATGCTACAAAAAAAGGTCCCTGCACGCATATGTTTGTTGCAGCTCTAGTCACAATAGCAAAAACATGAAACCAACAACCATGTTGCCTATTGAAATTGGACTGGATAAAAAAAAAAAAAGTGGTTCATATACACAGTGGAATATTATGCAGCCACAAAGAAGGACAAACATATGGACTTCACAGCAACTTGGATGGATTTAGAGTTGATCATACTGTGATCTATCACAGAAACAAAGAACAGAGAACCATATGTTCTTACTCAAAAGCGGACCTTGAACAATTATAATACTATATGAAAGTGATTGGTAGTAGTGGGAAACGTCGGTGGGTGGGGGTGTGTGGGATTGGCAGTTGAGGGAAACTGCTAGGGGAGGGAGGGGTATACCTCATCAATAAGGGTACCTGCATAATCAATGTTTGCATACCTAACCCTGAATTGTATCCCACATCTTTATAATAAAAAATCATTTCTAAGGAAGGGGCAAATTACAAGTTATGTACTTATCCAATATTCTAGCATGTCTAAAATATCCTCTAAATTTCAACTTTTGTGTAGCTAATTATGTTGGAACAAGATTAAATAAATACATTTAGATATGCTTTGAATATAAGTGAGTAACAGAAACAGTTTTTTGAAAAATATGAATAGGATAATGCTTCTGTAGGCTGTTTTACCTTGACTTGGTATAACTTCAATTTGGAATATTGCAAAACATCCTATAAAATGTTAATCTCACCCAAAATTAAGCTTAAATTTTATCTCAGAAGAATAGTAGAAGGTCATTGAGAAAAAGAAATTGATGTATAAAGTTTCCTGAAATATTTATTAGGAAAAAAAAATGGGTTATTCTGTCAAATAGGTAGGCACTTTCCTAACAGTAAGTCCATGGATATTCAAAATTTTATTCTCAGCACTTAAACTTATAACTTTGATCTTTGTTAAAATATACATACTCCTGAGAGGATTAATATACTGTGGTATGAATAGAAAGCTTTCAGATATTTTACTGATTTCAACTGATATGGTGGGAAGAGAGGTCATGAAGCATTAATCTCTGAGAAGGAAAGAGTTTTAAAAAACAACAAAAAACAAGATACTGGAAATCAAAGATAACTCCTATCTATTTTTTTCTATTCTTGAACAACAATGGTTATAGGCATTTGGCAGCCTCTGTGTACAAATTTAAAAGGCTGTGAAATTTTGCCCAAGATTGGAAAGATTGCCAACGGAGTGAGAAATTGGAAAAGCCAGTTAGGGTTTCCTTCATAAAAACCCCTCCTCCAAAAGGAATAATATTTGATATTTGAGATTTTTTGAAGGACTCCTAAATCTAAGTTTGTTATATACTTGTGGATTAAAAGTTTTGGTGAGGTTTTGGTTAAATGACTTCTCAGTAGCATCTTAAAAGCTATTTAGATTAAAAATGAAAATCTCATAAATAGGCTGATATTTCAGAGAAAGTAGAACCAATTTACTGCTGGCTCAAGGCAGAAAGACTTTAGTTTTCCAGGATATGAGGATCACTGCAGCAGCCTAGAATCACTGCTTACTCGGAATGATTGTTTTTACAAATCTGCCTTTATTTAGAATATTCTGAAGAAGGCGTTTTTGACATGTGTATACTTATTTAAATTAAAAACCTAGGCTGGGTGGGGTGGCTCAGACTGTAATCCCAGCACTTTGGGAGGCCGAGGTGAGAGGATTGCCTGAGCCAGGAGGTTCAAGACCAGCCTGGGCAACTTGGTGAGACCTCATCTCTACAATAAATCACAAAAAAACTAGCTGGCATAGTGGTGTGCATCTGTAGCTCCAGCTACTTGGAAGGCTGAGGCGGAAGGATCGCCTAAGCCCAGCAAGTTGAGGCTGTGGCGGCCATGAACATGCCACTGCACTCCAGCCTAGGCGACAAGAGTGAGACTCCAACTCAAATAAATAAATAAATAAATATCTAGAAGGCAGTCTAAATTTTCAGTTTTTTATACATATGATCCAATTGCCATCCAAGAAGTGTATACCGATTTTCTCACCAGTAGTGCTCCTGGTAACATTTTTGCAGGCCTTCTGAAGACTCTCACTTGCTAGAGATTATATTTTATATACATTTACTGGTAGATGAGTAGTCATTCTGAAACTATGACAAGCTGTAACAACCAAGTGACAAGAATTTAAATATTATCCTACTGTTTATTGTTGCAAGTTTCTGTTAAATCATAAAAGAAGTTCCAGCGAACCTCTTACCAGAAACTTGAGCCAATGTAAGGTCTCCCCTTGGATATAGTTGTGCCTGAGATAATAGAGTACGGGGCTTGCTTCATTGAGCGCATCACGTTGGAACTGAATGTGCACAGCTCAGCAACACACAGCACTAGGCATCATTATTAACAGTGTTGTCAGTTTCACTGCCTAGACATTTTTGAATCTTCCTTTGTAAGCATGCATTTAAGCTACCACCGTCTCTCACCTGTGCCACTGCGGCGGGTCTCATAACTCATTCTGAATTCACTTTTGCCCTCTCAAATCTGTTTTCAATCTCAAAACCAGAGTGATATTTTAAAAATGTAAACCTGATGTGTCAACCATCTGCCTAACTAAATCCGTTCAATGAAATCTCATTGCTCTTAAAATAAAGAAAACAGTCTTTAACACTGCCTTTATGTCAGCATGTACCCTGATGCCGTAGCTCTACTGTAGTTTCATCTTGCTCTTTGTCTATCCTTGCTCCTTGCATTTCAGTCATGCAGAACTTATGATTTCCCCAAATTTCTGCCATGCTTACCTGTATCTCAGGATATTTACACCTGAGGTTTTCTTTTCCTGCCACATCATTCCTTCCTTTCCTGTCTTTGTCTCATAGTGTATTCATCGAGTTTTTTATTTATTATCCCAAATGTCATGGGAAGTTTCCTCAACCTCCAGATTATATCAGATGTTCTGCTTTTGTTCTTTCAAAGCACTCTATCATTTTTCCTATAGCACCTACCGAGTTTGTGTGTGTGTGTGTGTGTGTGTGTGTGTGTGTGCACGCGTGTGTGTGTGTATGTGTGCGCATGTGTATCCGGGGCCCCAAAGTGTCTGTAACATAGTAGATGTTCAGTAAGTTATGTGAAATGATGAAATAATAAAAAAACACCTCAGATCTGATTCTGAAGGGATAGCCAGAATGACCTTATTTAATTGAACACTTTGAGCACAACCTATACCTATAGATCAGTGAACCCCAAATAGGAGTGATTTTTGCCTCCGAGGGTGACATCTACCAATGTTGGGAGACATTTTTGGCTGCCACAACTGGGAAGTGTAGCTGTCATCTAGTCAGCAATGGTGCTTAAGTATCCTCTGGTATACTGGATAGTCAAAGTTGACAAACTCTGTTATATGGTAAACTCTCTTCAAAGGATAAAGAGTTCACCCAGTTAGAGAGGACTTTAGAAAGCTGACCTTCCATGTTAAAGTTGTTCAGTTTTACTAACTCAATCTGTATGGTGCTCAGTGTTGAGATATTTATAAATATTCAAATTCTTTTACAACCAGTTTTACAGACACAGTGATTAATCAGACAGGATTTTGTTATTCTGAAAAATGAAACAAAGCAATGGGGCAGTGTTACCTGAATATCATTCTTGGTTATATACTACTTGAATTTTGGGGTCTTTTAAAAATATTAACAAATATAAGGCATTTAGGACGATATAAAAATAAACGACTTTGCTAATACTAACTCACATAAATGAAAGTTAAATTACCTGGTGACTATGATTTTATTGTGCTGTGTTCTGCCTGCATTCATGCTTATGTCACCATGACTCTGTAAGTATTTTAAATGTACTCTTTCCTTAAGGAGTGTTGCCATTGTTTGAAGCAGAGATTACATGTACCTTCCTGAAGATGGGCGACTCTCAATAGTAAATTCTAACCAGATTTCAAGGCTGATCACTCTTAGTAGGCAAAGTTGATCCCAAGAATATGACTATTACAGGTAGATAGATGTGGGCAGCTAAAGAAAATGATCATAAAAAGGAAAAATGTCTAATAATAGAACGGTCCTTTTAATATAAAAAACAGGGAAAATGTTCAATATTTTGAACCAGTTAGTACAGGACAAGCAATAAAGGAAGAACGTAGAGCTGCCATGAGGACTAACACCAAAAACACACCCAGATTAGGGATTGTCTCAAAATGCAGACAACCACAAGAATATGGCGCATTTAAGAGAAAAGGCATGGATAGCATGAAGGTGGTGGCCTGAGACACAGCAGCACAAAAAGATATAATACATAAGGAAAAGAAGAGTGGAAGAGATAAAATAGTGATATCATTTTATTACTTATTTATTTTGAATCCTCAACTAAACAAATGTTTCATAATGTTATGACCAAGTAAGTGAGAAGAAGTTACGTCAGCATGCTGAGTTTAATTAATTATGAGTTTATTAATGAGGTCAAGAGCAGGCAAATGCCAGGAAAAACTCTTGACAAACTGGTACAGTTTGTGACAAGCTTTTGCAGGTAAAATTTGCAGTATTGGCTACATAGCAACTTAGTGACCATAGCAACTATTAACTAACAACTTGGCAACCAAAATGGGAACTTTTGATTGTTAGGGAGCTTTGATTAATTTCATATCCTAGGTATAGCCAGTGTCCAGAAAGTCCCTGGAGTTCTGCTATCAAGATATAGTTTAAGGTAGTTACATAGAGACAAAGTAGAAGAATTATTACACAATGGAGTTATCTTGGTTAAGTCATTAACAAAATATGAGAACAAAATATGAAAATGTAACAATGGGGTTTTGCAAAGTGTAACATTTGATTTCAGTTAACAAAACATACAATTACATGGAACTTATGGCTAAGGAGTTTTGTAACAGTCAGCAGGAAATGGTCAGTATGACCTGCCCAAAGGAAACAAAGCTGGGGGTCTGTGGTAATGGGAACGTTACTGTAATCACAGGTAGGCACTGAGGAGTGATTCTTAAGTCAGGCAGGCAATTAAGATGGAAGCTTTAAATAAAATGGAGTAAGCTGGTTGATACCATTATTTTGCTAGCAATTTGATTTTATTAACTGATTTAGCTCATTTCAATACATACACATAACTTTCTGTGGCAACCGTCTGATAATCTTAATACATTTTCCCTTGGAGAATCCACTTTTGAACGACTCGATCTTTGCTTCAATCTAAACTTGTTTCCCTCTGAATCCAGAGCTCCTTTACTCTCTGTCATTCCTTATGACTTTGAACCATTCCATTATGTCAACTCCCTTCTTGAATCCCATTATGGTTTTCTCTTCTGATTTGTTGGAACACATCCTACGGCAGATTCCTCAGAATGAATGCATAGGTTTTTTTGGGAATTTACTTATCTGGAAATTAATAAATTTTATTAAATCATCACAGTTGAATGATAATTTGACTGGATGTAGAATTTTAGGATTAGGGAATATTTTAAGTCATTACTTCATTGTTCTCTAGCATCCATTGTTACTCTTGAGAAGTCATGATGTTAAGATTTATATTCCTTAAAGAGCCTATTATTTATCCTAGGAATTCTCCAATACCTCATTGATAAATCCTTTTATTTATTTTTAATTTTTTAATTTTTTGATCTGGCTTTTGATTGGTTGACTGATTTTTTAATAATCGATATTTTTTATTATGATATTGTGGGGTACCGTTAAGGGTTAGGTATACAAATATGCTTCATTCTGGCACCCTTGTTGATAAGAAGTGTATCCCCGTCCCCAGATAGATATTTACTACCGTTAATCCCATCTCCCTTCCCCTCCCCCCGCTAGTTTCCCACCACTCTTAGTCATTTTCTTATAGTATTACGTTGGATGTTCAAGGTCCACTATATGAGTAAGAACATGTGATACTCAGATCTTTGTTTCTGTGAGAGGTCGCTCAGTATTATAGACTCTAGTTCCATCCAGGTTGCTGCGAAATTCATGATTTTGTTCTTTTTTATGGCTGTGTAGTATTCTGTGTATGTGTACTACATTTTTTAAATCCAGTCCTCTTTTGATGTACAGAATGGTTGCTTCCAGGTTCTTGCTATTGTGAACAATGCTGCGATAAACATATGTGTGCAGGTATCTTTTTTATAGAGTGATTTGAGTTCTTCAGGGTATATTCCCAGTACGGAGATT
>NW_007177632.1:116647-137359 GCF_000164805.1 Carlito syrichta
TGCTCTCTTGATGGTTTCTTTGGCTTTGCAGAAGCTTGTCAGTTTAATGAGGTTCCACTTGTCTATCTTATTTCTTATGGCCTGTGGTTTTGGGTTTTATTCAGGAATTGGCTGCCAGTTCCAATTTCCACGAGGGTATGTCCTTCATTTTCTAAGGTTCTTATGGTTTGAGGTTTTACATTTAGGTCTCTGATCCATCTGATTGTGGTGGCACATAGCTTTTGTCCCAGCTTCCTAAGAGACTGAGAAAGGAGGATTGCTTGAGCCTAGGAGTTCAAGGCAACAGCAGTAAGCTATGATTATGCCACTGCACTCCAGTTTGAGCAACAGAATGAGTCCCTGACTAAAAACAAAAAACACTTTTCCATTGTTGAAAGAAAATCTGCCCACGATGGATTTGCTGAAATGATACTAGTTCCTTTTCTAGGATATTTCTTGAAACTTGTTTTCACTAGGTATTTTTTGCCTTTAAAATTTAATTTCAGTGTATGAAAAATTTCCATTCCTTAGGAAGATTTATGGAATCTTAATAATATTTTTGGGGGGTTGCTTATCAAGACAGTAAAATATAATAACTTTGCGAAATTTAGGATTTTGTATAAGCTGAGGAAAGGAAATAAATAGTAGGAAAATAAAGACATCTGACTGCTTTGGGAAACTGTGTGGGGGGGGAACTGGCAGTTGAGGGAAACTGCTGGGGGAGGGAGGGGCATACTTCATCAACAAGGGTACCTGCATAATCAATGTTTGTATACCTAAGCCTGGATTGTACCCCACATCTTTATAGTATAAGTAAATAAATAAAAATGAAAAAAAAAATTGCCTGTTAAGTGAAGGAAAACAACAAAGATGAATACCAATTCAAAAGTACTTTTAATATCATTTATTTGTTGTCTTTATTATGTGTTCTCTCTCTCTCACTCATTTTCTCTCTCCTCTTTATTTGGCCCTCTTTAAGATCTTCATTGGAGTAGTATTAAGGGTGGGCTGTAAGATGCTCATTGCTGCCCAATCTGGGGATAATTCTAATCAAATACCAGCATGCTCCTGTTAGAAAAGACCACGACAGGCACCCAACACAGTCTCTGTACTGATCTAAAAATTTCTTCCAGAAATTTCAGGATACTTGTGAGTAGGACAATAATCAACGCAATTTAATCTGGAAAGATACTAGGTTTTAAAAAACTTTTCATGGTAACTCATTCTACTGCTAAAAAATTAATCTACTAGAAAATGGCTTTTTATTCCAAGCCAAATTGAGAGCTAATTTTAAAAAATTATTTCTTGTTTGTAATAAAGGCATTTAAGTCTGACATTTTCTCTGAATACAGGCTTTGCTGTAAACTATCATAACAGTAAATAACAGAGCACTCACTTTTAACCATTATACATCCTGCCTTCCATAGAGTTGATATATACTTCAAATGATACATTGTTGAAATTTCTGGAAATTAGAAATGTTTAGTTTTTAATTAAAAATAAGAAATATGGGGAAGAAAATTCATTCATATTCCTTTTTTGCATTGATAATTACTTTTTGTCAAAAATACATACTTTGCATGTTGGCACACTTACACATGCATTCATGCAAACCCACACATAGTTTTAAAGAAATTAAAATCTCCTTTCATCAGACCTGCAGTCCATTTTCCTTTCCACGAGATGAACATTATCATGAGCTTCCTGTATACTTTTCTAGTCTGTTTATTTTTATATTTCAACATTTATTTTATTATTCATAGGCCACATATGTATCATTGTTCTTTTAAAATTTTAAAGTTGTCATAAATCAGTATGATGCATTATATACAGTTTGCCTTTTTCTTATTCACTCATGATGCTTTTAAGATTTAGCCAACATGATCAATATATAATTAATTAATCCATTTTATCTGATTTAATGTGTCCCTCCTATGAATATTCAAAATTGTGTGTCCATAACCCTAATGATCATCATTTAGACTGTTTACAAGTCTTATGATCAGAAACAGTGTTACAATGAGCATCTTTGAAAGCACACGAGAGAGACTTGCCCGGACAGCATGACCAGTGATGGAATGGTTCCCTGGGGCTTGCTGTTATGTTATCCACTCTGTAGTATATCTATCATTGCACATACTTGGTACCCCACATCTTGCACCTCTACAAAAACAAAACCAATCAAAACGAACTTTGTTTTTTTGCCTGTGTTGATAGCTGTCTCTAAAAAATTTGACAACACCACAATATTTCAAAATCTTCCATGATAATAGTCTTCCTATCAATTTTGTATCATGCTCTTAACAGCTCTTACTTTAGGTATTTGGATGCTATGTCATCTAGTATGGGATCCATATGACTGCGTGCTTTTCTCATAGAATGTATTTCATTTCAGATTTTCTGTATTTTGATTTTACTATTACACCCATGCTTTTTTATTTGTTGGCATATATCTGCTTATTCTTTCATTTTAACCTTTCTGAGTCACTTTATAAAAAGAGTATCTTCTATTCATATCCATAAACAATGATCTTTTTTGAAACTTTTTTTTTCCTTTGGAGATGACTATAGGCCATTTACATTTTTTGCTAAATAGATGTAACCACAACTCTTTTGCTTATCTGCTGTTTTGGTTAGAAGTTTTCTGTCTTTATGTATATGGATTGATTATTTTGTTGTTTTTAATTTCTAAAAACATTTCCATTAAAAACTCTGCTTGGATTGGTTATTTTAAAAAAATTCCTTAAATTTTGATTGTCGATTGTCTGCTTTAAATTCAAAATAAAATAATAATTTTTTGACATATGCTTTTATCTGTATTTCTCTAAAAATATAAAACCAAAATAAACTGCAGTTGCTGGAGATCCTCTTAAAAAGGTACAGTAAATTGTGTACCCTTATTTCTTCTACTAATTTCCCATCTTGCCAATCTGATCTGGAATTTTTATATTTTATTAGTTTAGTATTTATCATGTATATTATACATATTTTTACTAAAAAAATCTGACATTTGCAATCTTTTCTGTATTCCTGTAACTACTAGGACTTACTTGTAAATGCTACCTGTTTCTATGACACTTTTTGTTCTTCTATACATTTTGTATTAACTAATTTTTCATTTGATTCCTTTATCAGTTTCCTGGTGATACCTTCAAGGAGCAGAAATATCTCTGACAATTACATTTTGAGGGTATTTAAGTACTCACAAATGTATATCTATTGTTTTATATGTAAATATTAATTTTTGATATAGATAACTTTTAATGTACAATATTTTTAATTTTTTTTACATTTTTCATTTTTCTCTTATCTAATGAATGCCACAAGAACAATTCATACTGATTTTCATGCTTTATAAGTAATTTTTTAAAGTTACATATAAAAATTTGTATCTTAAGATTTCAAAACTTTTAGGCTATGCCTAGGTATTGCGATTTCTCTTTAGGTTAAGTTCCATGAAATTGATATTTTATAAGTGAAAAACCATTGAATAATAATTTCATGATTCTCCTGCTATCTGGCACACATTTTTCATCTATAGATGCAAATCTTTCCTTATCCCCCACAAGTTCTAGAAAGTTTTCTTTTATTTAATCTCTGAATATTGTTTCTTTTAATCAATGATTTGTAAGTTGAATTTAATACTTCTCCATGATAAAAGTCTTCTGCTCTTTGATTGCTGTCTTTTTGTATATTGTCCTTTTCTTCCATAGTTGAAGAAAAAAAAAACCTTTTAAAGCATATCCAAGTTTTTGTTTTAATCAGTTTCCTTGTTGTCTTTGTTGTTAATACCTATATCACCATTTCTATTGTAGTTTTTAGCTTTGTGATTACTTCTTGTATAGAATGTATGTTTTGTTTAACACCACAGAGTGCAAAAGTAGATGCTTTCTAAAATTTACCTGTATTTCTTATCACTTATTTTCCAAAAATATATTATTATTTTATTTCTTGTATGTACTGTTGCAAATATTTTTAGCCTAAAGTATTTAGCTTGCTCCAGCTCTCCATTTATGTATTGATGAGAAGAGACATGTTTATCTTGGTTGATTCTCACCCAAGCAGAATGGATCATGTTTTTGTTCACTGTAGAATCTTTATCCTTTTCTATCTAAGGCTGTATACACTGATAATTTATGCCTATATTTCCAAGCTTCCAGAACATTGAGGTTTTAAAAATATATTGTTAATATTATTTATGGTTGACACATCATAATTGTACACATGTATAAGGCATAATGTGATGTTTTGATATAAGTATACAATATGGCAGGTTAAAATCAAGCTAATTAGCATATCCATCACTTCACATATCATTTAGACATATTTGAAATTTATTTCCTCAGCTATTTTGAAATAGATAATACATTATTATTGACTATAGTAACTGTATTCATCATTCTACTCTTTACTTTTATGATTTCAACTTTATTAGATTTCACATGTAAGTGAGATCGTGTAGTATTTGTCTTTTTGTGTCTGGCTTATTTCACTTAACAGAATGTCTTCCAGATTCATCTGTGCTGATGCAAATGACAGGATTTTCCCCACCTTCCTGTTAAGGCTGAGTAGTATTTCATTGCATATTCCACATTTTTTCATAGACATTTTTACAATGTTAATGCATGGATATTTTCCACAATATGAATTCCTCCAGTTCATGAACATGGGATATCTTTCCATTTATTTGTGTTTGCTTCAGTTTCTTTCATCAGTGTTTTATAGTTTTCTGTATGGAGGTCTTTTACCTTCTTGGTTAAATTTACACCTAAGTATTTCATTCTTTTGTTGCTATTGTAAATGACATTATTTTCTTAATTTCCTTTTTGGATGGTTTCCTATGAGTATATAGAAACACTACTGATTTTTGTATGATGATTTGGTATCCTGCAACTTCATTGAATTTGTTTAGCACTTCTGACACTTTTTTGGTAGAGCCTTTAGGGCTTTCTATTTATAAAATCATGTCATCAGCAAATAGAAAAAATTCACTTCTTTCTTTCTTATTCGGATGCTTTTTACTTTTTAAAAAATCTAATTGATTTGGCTGAAACTTCAAATGCTATGTTGAAAAAGAAGTGGTGAGGGTGGGCATTCTTATTGTGCTCCTGGTATTAGAAAAAAAATGTTTAACTTTTCACCACTGAGAATGTTATTAGCTACGGGTTTGTCTGTATTGCTGTTATTGTATCAAGGGATATTTCTTCTATACCTAATCTTTTGAGTGTTTTTATCATGAAAGCATGTTGAATTTTGTCAAATGCTCTTTCTGCACCTAGTGAGATGGTCATATGATTTTTATTTTTTATTTTGTTAATGTGATGTATCACACATATTGATTTGAGTATATTTGACCATCCTTGCCTCCCAGGAGTAAATCCCACTTCATCATGGTGAATGATTCTTTTAATGTGCTTTTGAATTCAGTTTGCTAATATTTTGTTGAAGATTTTTGCATTTATGTTCATGAGAGACATTGGCATATATCTATCATTATATATAAATAAATATATATATAAAGATATATATATTATAAATAGAAATATATTTTTTAATTTGTTCTTGCAGTGTGCTTATCTAGCTTTGGCCTCAAGATAATAACCTTGGCCTTGTAGAATACATTTGAAACTATTCTCTCCACTTATCTTTTTTTTTTTTGGAAAAGTTGAGAAGTATTCATATTAGTTCTTTTTTAAACATCTGGTAAAATTCAGCCATAACAATGTCTGGTTCTGGGCTTTTCTTTGATGGAAGACTTTTTATCACAGATTCAGCTTCCTTACTCAATATTGGTCTGTTTAGATTTTCTATTTCTTCTAGATTCTGTCTTGGTAGGTTGTATGTGTCAAGGAATTTATCCATTTCTTCCAGGTTATCCAATTTGTTGATGTATAACTGTTTGTAGTAATTTCCCATGGTCCTTTGCATTTTAGTGACATTAATGCTATAATGTCTCCTTTTCATTTCTGATTTGATTTATTTGGGTAGTTTCTCTTTTTTCCTAGTCAAATTTGTTTATCTTTTTAAAATAAAGGGACTGCCAATTTTGTTTATCTTTTTTAAAAAACTGACTCTTAGTTTTATAACTTTTTTCCCGTTGTTTCTCTAGTCTCTTATTTCTGCTCTGATCTCCTTTATTTTATTTCTTTTGCTAACTTTGGGCTTTGACTATTTTGCTGTTTCTAGTTTTTTGTATGCTGCCTACAAAAGCTCCATATTACTTGTAAGGACACATGCAGACTGCAAATGAAGGAATAGAAAAAGCTATTTCATGTGAAAGAAAGCCAAAAGAGAGCAAGAGTAGTTATATTTATGTCAGACAAAATAGACTTGAAGTTGAAACTATAAAAGAAAACTATAAAAAGAGACAAAGAGGGCCAGTACATAATGATAAAAGGATTATTTTGTCAAGAAGTCATAACAATTGTAAATATATACACACCCAACATTGAAGTACTTAAATACATAAACAATTATTAAATGACCTAAAGAAAGAAAGAAATTGCAATAATAGTGAGAGTCCCCAATACCTCATTTTCAACAATATACAGATAATCTAGAGAGAAAATCAATAAACAGATATTGGACTTGAATTATACTTTAGACAAAATGGACATATACAGACATACACAGAACATTCCATACAATAGCAGCAGATTACACATTCTCAGATACACATGGAACTTTCTCCAGAATAGATACGTTAGAATACAAAACAAATCTTAGCAAATTTAAAAGGACTGAAATCATATTAACCACATTTTCAGATCACAATGGCGTAAAACTAGAATTAAATAATAGTAGAAATGATGGGAAATACACAAATACATGAAAATTCAGCAACATACTTCTAAACAACCAAAATATCACAGAAGAAATTTAAAAAAAAGAAATGTAAAAATACCGTGGGAGAAACAAAAATGGAAACACAACATATCAAAACTTATGAAATGCAGCAAAGGCAATCCTAAGAGGAAAGTTTATAGTGATAAATACCTATATATTTTTTAAAAATCACAAATAAGCAATCTAGCATTATAGCTCAAGGTACTAGAAAAAGAACATGCTCAGTAGATTGAATTTCAAGAGCACAGTACTAAGCAATGCCAGGTTTTTTTCCAAGTCAAAATTTTTTTTATCATAATTCATATATTTTATAGAAAAATAAATGTAGCAAAAGGGTTAGGGTTGTATAAAAAAAAACCACGTTACCCCATCTCCATCTGGGATCAGGGTATCCCGACATCGGGCAGAGCAGCTGCACCTGTCGGATGCCCCTTTGCAGACACAGCCCTCGGGCACACTTGGCACGGTCCACGGGAGCCCCAGCTCTTCTTGCTGGACGTGCATCTGCACTCTTTGTACTTGCAGGAGTCATAGCAGGCGCACAAGCCACCAGAGATGCAGGAGCAGTTGGGGGTCCATGTTGAGCCCAGTTGAGGCTGGAGTTCCAGGTGAGATGGAAGAGGCAGCCAGAAACAGGGAAGACTGGAGCAATGCCAAGTTTTAACAAGGGACGAAGCCCCTTTGTAAGACTGCCTTAGTGCCTGGTAAAAATTATATATCAATGGTAAACTTTTTTGTGACTTGTTTGGCCTAGATTTTACTCTGGCATTTGATGGCCAATCTCAATTTCTTCCCTGATGCTACTTTTCAAGGAATAGAACAAGTATCCTACCTTATTAATGTCCCTTCATTTCAGCAGATCGTGTTTCAGCTTAATGTTTCAAGACGAATATATGAGAGAGAGACTAGTTTGGGAGAATATTCCAGTTGCTTGCAAACTTTCCTTTTGTGTGCTCCTGCACTTGGAGTTCCAGCCTTGACAGAGCCGCTAACTTCCTGGTTAGCTTGCCCTGTCTCTCCCTCTGCCTGTTTGGAGTCAGCCTCAAAATATGGTATTGGTTAGGGTAAATGACTTCCTTTATTTATTTAATTCTGTTTTGAAACACCACACTACTTTCTCTAAAACAAGAGGAATATAGTTTAGCTATCTCTTTCAGTTCTGTAGCTTTTACACTTCATATGGCAAGATTCCCTAAAATATGTGGGATGGGTTTGTGTCTTGGTTTCAGGGCACAGGATTTTCTACCCCCTATATTTTCATGCTTGCTTTCTGTTTTCTTTTATTGGGTATAGGAACATCGCAGTTAGCAGGATGGCAGAAGGGAGTGAGTACCAGTTTCTCTGTCACATTGTTCCTGGAAGATATCTCCCTAATTCTTTTGAATTGGTTATGCTGTCTCTGAAGGGTGAATGATAGCAGTCCTAAGTATCTATATTGGAAACTATTTACTGGAAATGGGAATTACGGTGGTGTAACAGATGAGACGGCCTCAATCTCAACACATAGAGATAGTTTTTTGGAAACTGAGATTGTATTATAAATAATAATCAAATCCCTGTTGCATGCATTTTTTTCAATCCATGAAATAACCATGAACTATGTCCTCCTTTTCCAGGAAGCCATCATAAAATCAACACAAATTTTCCATCAAAAATGGATCACTGTGGAGATTAGAGCTAGTATTGCTGGAGGCAGTATATCTGTGCTGTTCTGATTAAGTGTTTCTTGTCAGAAGAAAAAGCTTTATTACTTTTCTAGAACTAATTTCATGATTATGTGGCCTAGGCATGAGAGGTCTGCTGGAGATGGAATGAAAAATATGGTCCTGTAGGGATATTGTTGCACTTTTAGTGAGAATCTTGTGAATATTGGTAAAAATACCTTTAATAAACCTTAATTTATAAGATAGAGTCTGCCTTATGTACTTATAATCCAATATGACGTGTCTGCTTTTTCTTCCCCCACACAATCTGTCTTATCCAACTTGGACATCCTCTAGCCTCCTACACTTGAAACCTACTACTCCTATAGTAGGTATGCTTGTATTTCCACAATGAGCCAAAACAGACATTTAAAGTGAAGAGAGGCATCAGGTCACTGGCTTCATCAATCATCCTAAGCAAACCACATGCTAATCCATTCATCTTTAAGCCAAAACTACATTAACCCAAAACTACATCCGTCCTCAGTGCTAGGGAATAATCAGAAACTATTTGCATTTAAGTTTCTAAAAGCTATTTATATTTAAGTTTTCTTAGTAAAAATGTATCTGAAATGGGTGGCAGTAACCTGGACATATTTTAATAAAAGTATCCCGTAATCTTATTTGTTTAAAAATTAAAAAAAATCTTTATATGAACATAACACATACTTATTCAACATTAGGAAGAAATAATTATTTATGAAAAAATATTCACTTTGTTTGGCGAGGTGAAAATAAACTTATTTTTAAAATTTCTGTAGAGCGCTTTATAAATCTATTTTTGATACTTATATATGAATTGACAAAATCTGGGCAAATATATGCCAACAAGTCAGCAATGTGTTTTTTTTGGGGGGGAGCAAATTATGGGTGATTTTAATATTTTTTCTTTTTGTTTATTTTCAGTTTTTTCTATAATATACATGTGTTACCTATGTCTCAAATGCAAAAAAAAGGGGAATATTATATATAATACATATATTTTAAAGCATTTCTAATTTAACTGTATTTTCTGCTAGCAATTTCATATCATTTGGCTTGGCTCACTGAACTTCTCGAGTGATACCAGGCTGTTTATATTAGAGAGTACTACAAATTGGATAACCAAAACTCTCCTAGAGAGAGCTCATAAAATGACATGGTTGGATGGAAACCTGAACAGATGGGCTAACTCTACCATGTGCTATATTAATCCTGCTGTTCTTAGACTTGTGGCCAATAACACATTTAAAAAGTACAATCCTAAAAATAAGTTGATGAAATTGAAATTATTTAAGAAATTTAATCTATGAATTAGGAATTGGTGGACAGGCACTTGTTGAACTGTTTCACTCTTATTAAGACCATTTCTTGATGACTAGGAGCATACTGAAGCTTCACAGAAATTCTGAAAAGATAAACTGCAATGAGGGGTGAGGGAACAGCAGTCCAGCATGTTTCCAAGCAGCTTGATTGGCGTCAGTAGATTACATCAAAACTAGTGTAAGTGGTGTCTCATTATGTGTATGATGATTATAGGCAAAGGGAGAGTAGAGTTGTAATTGGCTAAATAAAAAGAATAGGGCCATTTCCCAATCTTCTGTATGTTCAAATCACTAGTTGGGAATCAGTGCCAAAAATACACACATAGTATGTGGGAAAAAATCTGTTATCTGTAGAGAGGTCAGCGCCTAGCTCTGGTTATCTATCTGAGTTATGTATAGGAAAAAATAATTTAAAACCATTCATTATTAGAATTTAAGATAAAACCATATTTAAGAATATAAATCTACAACTTTTGGAAATACTTCTTTTAAAGAACTGGTTAGTAGCCCATTGGATGTCAACAGAGATCGAAAAGACCTTTTAGTAACAACAGATAAAAAGCAGTTATTTCCATTTTAAGCAGCAAGTGGGTATAGAGACTGTGTTGTCAGTAGGCCTGGTTTCTTGTTACATAGCTGCTGGTTACATAGCTAGGTTTTTGACCTTGAAAAAAATCACTTATGTATTATGAGAATCAGTATCCTCTTATTAAGAAACTGGAGCTAAATAGATGAAATCTGAGAGCCTTCATCAAATTTGTTGAGATACTGTAATAAGAATAAATTTTAAAAATTAGTTATTTTTTATTTTTTGAGTAGGAGTCTCACTCTATCGCCCAGACTGGAGTGCAGTGGAATGGTTGAGTAATTGTAAAAAAAAAAAAAAAAGAAAAGTTCTTTTTGGAGGATATTGGAGATATTAGTAAGACGTGAAAGTAAAATTTTCAGATCACAGAAAAAGGTCTTTGCTGGAAAATATTTCTTGCAGAAAATTGACCAATCTTCTTTTTGGCAATGAATAGACCAGGTACTGAAAACAGGGCAGAATTATGAAATGTTTTTTCCCAAATTATGTATTATTTAAGTAGTGAAATATGTAAAAGCAAGTAAAATCTAGGCACTGCAATGAAAAGATAGCAGATGATGATTAGATGGGGAGATCATAAAACAATGAGCGACAAATTAATACTTGAATCTAGAATAAGCTAATAGGGTCTAGAAATTAAAATTAGCACAATGGGCAGCCCAAAGAAGACAGTTATGAGAGAACTTCTTAAATTTTGTAGAGGCATAGCACTAAATCTTCAGTTATTCTGTTCATTTGGTGACTCCAAAGCACATCCCATCCCCTCTTCTCTGTTCAACTGATAGTTTTCAGTAAAAATTCTGGGTAAAATAAATCTTGAAATGTATTTTTAGTTCAAGGAATTTGTCCTACTGTTACATGCTTTAGCATAACACTAAGACTGAGACCACTAACTAAATAATAGGTATGTAGTTTTTCTCCCAAATATTTGAAGGAGAGGTATATTTCTAAAATCACCTCCATCCAACCAACATTTGTCTGCTATTCCTGAATACCAATTACTATATTGTGATCACTTTGTGTGTGCTAAGTACTTTGCTAGTGCTGTCAAATCCCACCATCAGTATATTTACAAATTAAAGAATTATAAAGAGGAGTTAAATGACTGTTCTAAGTCACACAGATAGAAATGCAAAGAGACTCACACTTAGTGAGTTTCATATTGAGACATCTGCTCTGTTCACCTCACCCTATTTCAACATACATAAAAGATTGATCACAAACATGAGAAACTCTCCATCTTTTAACTAGACTTCATCAGGAAGGCTAATATGTGGAAAAACTAGAAACAAAACAAATTTCTACTTTTAAGAGTCTTAACCATATTGTCCTCAAGGAAACTTAAGACAAGATGGTGAAGTGGTATAGATTTATTTTAGATTTTTTTCCTCTTAGGGTTTTATTTCTTCTCTCCAATTCTGTGTCTTCATTATCCAAGGACTTGTTTTCTCCAGTAGCCATTAAGCTGGGACAAAACCAACAGTTTGAAAGTCATATTGCTAATAACTCAACATGTTTTACTTTATAAGGTTTATAAAGTCCTAAATCATTCAAAACATCACAAGGTAAGGGTCCTGGCTCCTGGGACAGGAGTATTTTCAACTTCTCCAGTCACGCCATTTAGGCCATCAGTTGGGTAAATCGACGGTTGACTAAATTTTTAAGCTGTACACAAAGTTTCTTTTTCCACCCTTGAAAATCCTATCAAACTTTGTGAGTGTGTGCATTTTTCCCCAGAGCAAATCTTCTATGACTTTAAAAAATGAATTACAGTGTGCCTATGTCATCTTTAGATGTTATTTTCAGCTGATGAACTGGCCTGGGAGAAGAAGTAGAAGCTTTTAAGTTCTACATCAATGAAATCAGGAAAACCAAAGGTTTTTCAAGCAAGACAATGTCTATGTAGGTCCCTCAGCAATTAAAGGATGGTTAAAAAGGTCAGTTTTAAAGTGAAAGTTACTTGCTCACCATCTGTATCCTGTGAAACTCCATGTCTTAGAAATCCTTGTAAACAGTCTAGTTTATGTAACGATGCAGCAACAAAACAAAATTTCAAAATTATCTAAGCTTACATCGAGGATATTTGTCTTTATTATCAGTGCTTCCTTTTTTCTGAATGACTGGATTACCTACAAATCTTTGTCTGAAATAAATATAAATGGGACGAAGGCAGATTCTATACTTTAAAAATAATTAGTCTTCATGTTTTGTTTCAATTATGAAAGTTTCTAGTCTTTGCAACATACCTTTTCATGTTTCATTAACCTGCCAAGACTCTAGAAAAAAATCTTAGCCTTAAATGCTAAACAAAAGATATTGATGGCAAATTACTAAAGGAAAATTTATTTCAATCATTCTGTATCTTCTCTGTCTTCCAGAATCCTGTACCTGTGAGGGGGAATTTTGGACAGAAGCACTGGAGCCATTTGGGGATTCCCTCAGATCTAACATTTTGTTGACTGTAAATGGTACCCCGTTATGTGTTACACTACACTTTATTTCCCACATTTGGCACTTTCCGTGATATTTCCTCCCAAACAGACACAGGGAGTCATGCTTGGTATTCTTTAAAGGGAACAAAAAGATGAGCTAATTGTTTTAAATGCCTCCAATGAGATAAGTGGCAGGATGTTGGAATTGATTATCTAATTACCTATTTGCTATCACAGAGAAGAGGAAAATCCAGCCATAATTAATGTTTAGGGAATGCAAAAGTTGTCATCTTAAGTCAAGGTAAAATATAATCACACTGAGGACTTATTGTAGAAAAATACGGATGATTTACTAAATGTTGGGGATTGGCTGCTTATTTGTTTACTTAATTGAGTGTTGGCACCTGTGATATGGTATTATTGGAGGATTAGTCTGGAATTTAGCTCTGATTTACAAGCATTTTCATTTACGGAACTTTGGATGCCATTGCATTTGATGTCAAGAGAATAATAGCTGCAGAGTTCTCAGTCCAAGGCAAGCCACTTATCCATTAAACGTGCAATTCATTTGCCAGAACAGGGCAATGGCAAAGCACTCTCATTATAAAATTAGTTATAGAGAAAGTATGAAAATAGCCTATGGGAGAGGCACAAAAAATTATCTTGCAGGATATGCTCAAACCTGAAGAACAACATACCTTTTTTTCTAGTGCATACATATTTATTCTATGAATAATAATATTGTGATTACTTTGGGAGGAAGACAGAATTGATCACAGATTAGGAAGAAATTTAGAAGCAAAATGCGTACATGAATGGTTTGTTCATTTTCTTACTTTCTGTCAATTATCTTGACAAATGTTGTGGATCCATTGCTTGATGTGCTGAGTAAATGTTAAGCAAGAAGGTTATTACTACACATTGGTAGTATTTACTGCCCTTTTATCTTAGAAAGACCTCAGTGTGTCTTCTTTATCTCCCAACTCATCACTACCAAAGTGGAAGTACTTGTCCCAGAGATCACATTTGCTCATCTCTAGAATTATTTGGGTGTGTCCTAGAGAGAAAAAAGTGGCCAAAGAGGAAGCTTAGAGTATTTATCTCTGATACTTAGGCGTTTGTACCCAGGCAAACTTGACGTTGCCTTTCAACATCGGCCAAGTGTAACTTACAAACAGTAAGGGTCCATGTACTGTGTCATCAAAAACTATATAATTCTGAAAGTTAAAGAGATGCATGTTTATTAATTCACCAAGATAGGGACAGCCTTAGGCAAACTAGAATGTTTGATTACACTTTCTAGGCAATTGCATTAGCATTTGAAGCAATAATGAAGTGTTTGCTGGTCTGACCCTGTTTTCTTGAATATGACTTCCTGTGATGAACTGGGAACATTGTGAGACTGGATGTGATAGAAAGGAGTTTGAATTTTAGAGTTTGGGTTCTGGTAAGCTGTGTTGCTCACACACTTGGGAAAAGAGACAACTTTTGATATATTCGACATACCAGGGTTTGGATATACCGCCCTCCCTCTCCCCACCATATATGTGTTTGTGTATATGTGCGTGTGTGTGTGTGTGTATGTGTGTGTGTGTGTGTGTGTGTGTGTACATATATATGAAACTAAGTAGGGCTTAAGTCATGGGACACATGGGACAGGCCTCTAGTGGTTGTATTCCAGCTGCAAGTGAAAGCTTGGAACTGCTAAACTAGATCCTATTCGACTCAGTAGGATATGGTATGATATTAACATGCAAAAGTTTTCTTTTTACTTTCAAAGTCAGCTCACTCAATACTTTATTTGTGGGAGTCTCTGGCTTATGTGCTCCACAATCTTACAAGGTGTCAAGCCTCCCTAACTATGGTCATAGAAGACGAAATCAGATGTTAAGTGGGAATTTGGATTTATTATGAGAGCCAGGACAAGTTTAGCTGGAACGTCAAATGGCAAATGGGGCTATAGGCATAGTTGAAAACATCTATAAATAAAAAAAAAATTAGTTTCTAAAAGTCCTCAAAGTCATCACTGGGGAGAAAAAAGAATTGTTTCCAGCCCCATTCACAAGCACTGTCCCCCGTCCCCAAGAGTTTTTCCTATTCTTGACAAAATTGCAAAAAGCATCTAAAAAATTAAGACACTATTTATCTGCCATTCCACCCAATTTGCTCTTGACTTCTTATGTTTTTATCATTTCACCTGGAAGAATAATGTTTGGTAATATTTAAGCCAGGTCACACCCCAACAGCCTTCTTTTATAATAGTAGCTTTAGTATAATCAATAAAACCCTATTGAGGACTCACTATTTACAGAATTCTTGGAGAAGCAAAGAAGAAAACCTATGAGCCCTGCCTGCAAGAGACTTCCAGTTTCCTCAGAGTTGTCATTAGCTGCACTCCAGAAGCTGACAAGGAGGGGAGTGATAAGCAGAAGCCAAGTGGATTTCCTTTTAGTGGTTGTAATAATCATCTTTGTCAAGAAAAAAATACAAAAATAATGTAGAAGTCTGTCAAGTTTAAAGATGTTAACAATTATGTAACATGTACAAGGTATTATGAAGTATTCTATAACAATGAGTTTAGAGTCAGAATGAGAAACACTTAAAGCATATTAAGAAAACAAAATACTGGCCAAATATGGTGGTATGTTTCTGTAGTTCTAGCTACTTGGGAGGCTGAGGCAGGAGGATTGCTTGAGCCCGGGAGTCAAGGCTCTAGTGAGCTATGATTGTGTCATTACATTCTAGCCTGGGCGATAGAAAGAAATCCTGTCAAAAACAAAAAAGAAGTAAAATTTAAGTACTGAAATTAGCTAAAATCCAATCTTAATGGAGATGTCAAGTATCTGTGATTAAATGGAAACTGAGTTAAACACATGGGACAGTATGAGTTTTGTGGTCAAAGTAACCCTATAAAGTGCTGAGATTTTCCCTCTAGAGCTCAGAAAAAATTACCTTTGAAGTCTTCAACCTTTGAGTGTAGAGGTGACTTCAGATTACTGAGTATAATGAATTAGTCAGTAAATGCTTTTTTGACCTTGGGATCATTATAATAAAAAATGCAAACAGTGGAGATGAAAAAAACCCCCATAATATTAATATTTTCTCTTAAATTCATGTGGAGTTGGTGTGTATTTGAGCACTTAAAATGTAATGATTAAGACCTTAAGACCATTTTGGTATATTAGAGTATCTACCAGCCTAACTTTGTGACATCAAATTAAAATATATACTTGAGTAGTTGACTTAGAGTAGTGATTTTAAATACAAAGCTATAGGGCACTTTTACTCATGTAAATAATGTTGAAATGCTAAGAGGAATGAAGTCATCATATTTATAAGTGCAGTTGGTGAGATTTGCAAGAATAATTAAGTATTTGAGAAGATTTTGTTTGTTAGGAGGGCAATTGAAATACCTAAAACAAAAGGTTGAATATACTTATAAATTTAATGTAAAATACTTAAAGATACTTATTTTATGTTTAAACATCCTATAAAAATAGTGATTTTTGAAATTTAACAGGTTTATAACAGAAATAAGATTTGTGGAGATGTACTTTAAATATTAAGGAAAAACTAAATTTCAAAAATTTTTAACAGGCCAAAATCCCATTTTTTTCTTGTGCATTAAAATTACCCTGCAGGGTACCAAAAAATTCATGGTAGCAGAGGAGAGAAAAACCAACACCTTGAAAGTTAAATTTAAAAAAGCAAAATGATGTACCAGTTGTCCCAATGCATAGTTGATAGCCAAACAAATTATGCAGACGGTAAAACTGTGGGCTTAAGGGAAGGGATGGCTCACTGTGGTCTGAGTTGTTCTGGTAAAGTTCAATTAAAATGTATTAAATGATCCCAAGTTTCATCTTCATAAATTGAGTTGAATAGACTTTTAAAATGTACATTATGTGATGGTGATAAAGGAACAGAGGTCACTTATCAACAAAGCTTTGTTTAAAACTGAGGAAATATTCTCTCATGTGAAAGTTTTTGAAAATGTTATCCTTTCTTTTACGTGAAGATGTCAGTGTGCTTTATTGATTTATGTTTTTATATTTATAGTTCTCTTAGGGTAGAAATGTGCCTCTTTGACTGAACAATGTTTCTTGCTCAGTATTGAAAAATGATCTCATTCTTTTGTAAGTATTAGTCACATTTTAATGGGGACATATTCAACGTCTGTACAAGAACTCCCGAATCTTCTGAAAGCATTATTATCACACATGGGTGAATTTCAATTACCGATGGTTCCTTCAATTCAATGTTCTTCGTATATTATGATCACAGACAAAGGTGAGTTTTAGATGGTCAGTGACTAAAGGCATTGAAGCTACTGATGTGGCTTGCTTTCCATTTGTATCCTTTTTGTTCTTAATTGTTGCTACTTCTAGTGAGCAAGATGCTTTATTCCAAAACATGCTAAGCTTTGAAAGTGTAAGCTCATTCTCTATCTGATCATTTCTCTATTATCATTACTTTCCATTTGTTACATGGAGAAAATAAACCTTAGGTAGAACTAGGGTTTGAAGTTAAATCAGGAAAAGGAAACAGATTTAGCTCTCTAATGGGAAAGAGAAAAGGTAAAGGCTGCAAACAAAGCAAAGAGAACTCTTGAGTTGTACTTAGAAATGGCTGCTGAGGAGGCAGAATTTCTTGAGCACTTGAACTGAAGATGGTCATACAATATGAGAAGCTTTGCTTTTTCCATTCAGGTAGCATAAAGTTGAAAGAAGATACTTTTAAAGTCTGTTCCAAGTATGGCAGGGGGTGCAGACCAAGAAAGGCTTTAGAATCCACTAGGTTGCTCTTAAACCCTCCCACTTCACCTACTTGGACAGTTATTTCCTTCACTGTCAACAGGAGATAATAGTGTCTCTCTTGTACTGCTGTTGTGTAAAGTGGTAATCACAGGACTGATACAGGGTCGGCACTCTATTTTTTATAAAAAGGGTTTTGAATGTTAATGAGCAAAGTTAAAACTTCCTTTGACAAGTAAAAAACCCCAGACTTTCCTGAGATTTATTTTCCTCATCTGTAAATCAAGTAACATGATCGTATTCCTTGTGTTGTAGTGAGGATTAAATGAATATAACACATGAAAATACCTTGCACAGAGCCTGGTTCATTGTCAATGCTAAGTGAAACTTCCTTCCCTCTTCTTCAGCTACAGTTTTGGATAATAAAGGTTTTCTTGGTGTTTTAGTGTTTGTGCTTTAAAGTTGTAAGCTTATGAAACATTTTAATAGTACCTTAAATATAATGAAACAAAATTTTCTAAAGAACTAGGTGTGTAATGAAGGTTCTACATTCTGTGGTAAGTTAAATTAGGGATTAAGTGGCTTAGGAATTCAGTATATATGTCTAATCTATAAGGGAAGCAGTTGCATTGGTACAGTAGAAAAGTAAAGAAACTGAGAAAATACTAAAATATGAAATATCTAATCTAAAAAAACCTATAATAACCTATAATAGCTTGCTGGACATAAGTAACTCCATGTTGTAACAGATCTTCCATGTTAACCTAGGCATAACCCTCCTTATGTATCCTTCCTGTAATCACACTGCACACCCACATTCCTGTTCTCCTTGGTGCTTGGAAACTCCCTAGTTGCACAAATTCTATAACCATCTGTACCCCCTTCATAATCAAATGTTTAGCCAAAATAATTAATCAAACTGTACAGCTTATGTAATTTTTGCCTTTATATATCCTCTACTCACTCTGTTCAGGGCCAGGAGTTCTTTGGGACACTAGTCCACTCTCGGTTGCCGGTGTCAATAAGGGACTCACAATTAGACCCTCTCTGCATGTTGACATCTCCTTACTGCTATCTGACTATAACAATACAATGTACCATCAGTCAATTACAGGGTCTCTAGCCTTGGACAATGTGATCTAAAGGACAGAGGTATTGGCTATCAACTCCTAAAAAAGGCATTAGAATAGATTGTTGATCAGTAAAGATAAGTTTATTCATCTTCGAGTAGTGAGGGGAAGCACCTCCTTGACAGTGTTGGTAGTATCTCTAACTGGGGGTGTTTTACAAAATTTAACAGCTCTTTTGATGGCAGAACTCATCACAATGACACTTGGATAGAGGAAAGGCAGCGCCTGTTACTTACAGTTGCAAAAGAGAGAAGGTTGCCAGGTAGGGTTACCCAGGAAGTTGTATCACAAAACAGGGTAATAGTTTGCTAAAGCTATAAGATGCAACTTAGGTATAGCCAGCAGGGTGGGTCAATTAGGTTTTGTGGGCTTTCTGTGGGTTGGCTAATTGGAATAATTTCCTGAGTACTGGGGCATAAAGACTTTCCTTGGTTGTCTGGTACCTGGCCCTGGGGTGATGAAGGCAGTTGGTCAGTGGACAGAAGTATGAAAGCCCAATAGAGATTGAGTATGGACTCAAACAACTGCTCAAGAAGAGAAAATGTCTGTGCTTTAGCTAGGGATTGAAGACAAAGTCCAGACAGCCTTTAAAACCAACCAGTAGCATATAAGAACACTAAAAGTGCATTCAAGAAAGATATCAAGGGAAAAATTTATGATGTATTGGGGTTGGAATTCACAAGGTGGTTTAAGGTGGATCTTTCATGGCAAGAATTTACTGGGATTGGGTAAAAGTTAATAACATAATAGTTTAATATTGGAGGAGCACACAGAGGTGAGAATCTGGAAACAGATCTCGATAAACTGTTGCTTGGTAAGTTAGCTGTTTGTCTAGGTGAACAATCTATAGTCTTTAGAAGGGCTTGTTTGTCTCAGTGAGCAAACTCTTTCCCTGGACACAATAATCTTCAAGAATTTCCTGACAGCAAAGTTATTCATTAGGTTCTTTTCTTTGCCCCCTCAGGCTAGAATTTCTTGGAACAAATAGAAAAGTCATGTTGACACAGGTGCCTCATTTCTAAGTCCTGATAGTTAAACAATATGGATTCAGATGGTCTAAGTCCTCAGAGGAAAGAGTATGACTTGGTTCCTATCATGAAGTAATAGCAAACCCCAAAAGCAATAATGTATATGCTTATGCATGCATAGGAAAATAGATCAGAATATTTAATACTTACATATTAATGTGTATATTCATCTTTGATATTTTATAATGCAGAACATAAAGCTAGATGATTTAAAGAAAAAGCAGATTAGGCTATGTATTGCAGTTGAAAGAACACTGAAGATATATGGGCAGCCAACAGACACATGAAAAAGTGTTCAGCCTCATCATCATCAGAGAAATGCAAATCAAAACCACATTGAGATGCCACCTAACCCCTCTAAGAATGGCCATCATTAATAAAGCAAACAACAACAGATGCTGGCGAGGATGTGGAGAAAAAGGAACGCTTCTACACTGCTGGTGGGGATGCAAACTAGTACAACCTCTTTAGAAGACACTTTGGTGATTTCTGAAAGAACTAGAAATTGACCTTCCATATGATCCAGCAAGTCCACTATTGGGAATATACCCAGAGGAACTCAAATCATTCTACAAAAAAAGATACCTGCACATGTATGTTTGTTGCAGCTCTGTTCACAATAGCAAAAACATGGAAACAACCGTGTTGCCCATCGAAGCTGTATTGGATTAAAAAAATGTGATACATATACACGATGGAATATTATGCAGCCATAAAGAAGCATAGATATATGGACTTTGTAGCAACTTGGATGGATCTGGAGTCAGTCATACTCAATGATTTATCACAGAAACAAAGAACAGAGTTCCCTATGTTTTCATTCATAAACAAACCTTGAACAATTATAATGCTATAAGAAAATGATTGGCAGTAGTGGGAAACTGTTGAGGGGGTGGGAGTGGGATTGGCAGTTGAGGGAAACTGCTAGGGGAGGGAGGGGCATACCTCAT
>NW_007177632.1:137494-146289 GCF_000164805.1 Carlito syrichta
AAAAAAAAAAAAAAAAAAAAAAATAAGGTACTCACAAGGCTTCACTCTAGAGGGGACTATTACTCTCAGTTGCAACTCAGAATTGTGCATCAAATCATACTGCAGATAAATCTGCAGGCAGAATGGTCCCTCTGCTTTTTTGGTATCTGCAGTCTTTTCTAGAGGAGTTAGATCAGATTTTCACAAAAACAACTTCACAGGGCAGTCATTCTAGCTCTTTCAATGTCCCTGAGATCTTCAGCCCATGAGGCCCGAAAACCCAGTTAGTATCACATGTGTGCACTGAGTAGTCCTGAGAATCTGAACTTTTTCACTCCTTCTCCTGCCCAAATGCCCACATATATGGGGAGGGGACTTGCCACTTCCCCTCCCCTCCAAGAGCTGCATCTCCAACTTCAAATTCTTGATCCAGGTCCTGACATGGAGAAAAGGAAAAAAAAAAAAAAAAAAGAAAAAAAAAAAACAACTATCTGAAGGATGCAAGTCCTTTTAATTAGCAGACCTAGAGAGACATTAAAATGAGACCACAACTACATTCTACTTCCCTCTTTGAGTTATGTATTTGTCTCTTGAAACTGCTTGCTATTTCCATAAGGAGATACAAATTAACCTAATAGTGCCACACTGTACAGTTTAACCCACACTCTGTAGCTATGTATAGCCCATCATGTATCAATATTATTTCTGTAAACCAGTGAAAATCCCTGACAAACTCTGATTAGCACACTGCCTGTGCCCTGATTTTTGCCTTTAAAAATCTACTTATAACTGCTGCTAATCTAATCAGGGAAAATTCATTCAATGCTCCTGATTGCCACCCTCAAGTATGGCCCAATTAAACTCTCTGGTATAATAATAAAAAGAAAGAAAGAAAGAAAGAAAGAACACTGGAATGAGAAAAAGGAAGCAGACTTCAAGCCTAACTGGACCTTAACTTGCCATTAAGATGTTGTTTCCACTTGGCAAATCACTGACTGAGCTTTAGGGCAAGGACTATGTCATTTTTCTTTGTTGCCTTTGTTTTCTTTGTAACCATCGTGCAGTAACATAAAATAAATGTTCAGTCAATGTTTGTTGAATCAAAGAATAAATGAATTTGATAAAGAAATGTTCGTGGAAGAAATAGATATTGGACTGGTCAATAAATGGGGTGGAATTGGAGTGAGGGGGAAATAAAGAAAGCATTCCAAAAAAGGACAGTGAAACATTAATGCCTCTTAAGTCTGAAAGGACTGGTGAGGTCACAAGACATGAAAAAGTTGAAAAATTAGGATTTTATATTTGACAGGTTAACAGTCATTCATCAACTTTTTCCATGAAGCATTTCTAATGACTGAGGAAGGCAGCCAGCTTCTGTAGTCCCAGGGCAAAACCCAGAGAGATAATGGTAAGCCCCAAATTTCCATACTGTTTCCTGTTTTATATTAAAATTACATGTCATATTTTCATTCTACCTTATAATTTATCTGCACCCATTTTGTTGTAAGAATATTAATTTCCCCTCAATCTTTGAATAAAAATAATACTCCAGGAACTTATGCTGTTTTTTATTGGGTATATTATTCTGCTTACCCTGCCCTCCTTATCTCAAGGCTATGCCAACTTTTGTTTGCAGACCACTTGAAAAAATTTAGTAAAGGAATAGCATAATGGAAAAAAACAAGCCTTAAAACATACCAATCTATTTGGAAGGGAGAACATTTTTCAGACTAGGCAGTGAGAAGATGTTGGTGATCCAGTCGTGTGGTAGCAAGGGGGTTGACAAACAGTGCAGGAGTTGACAAACAGTAGCTCATAGACTAAATCCTGCCAGCCACCTGTTTTGTAATAATGTTGCATTGGAATCAGCCATGCTTATTCATTTGCACGTTGTCCATGACTGTTTTTAACACTACAATGCAGAGTTGAGTGTTGCCACAGAGACCTTATAGGCCTGCAAAGATGAAAATAGTTACTTCCTGACACTTTATGGAAAAAAGCTTGCTGACCCCTGCTTTAGTGTAAAGTAGTGCCAGTGGGGTTGAAAAGGAAAGCATCTATATAAAAAGAATTGTGAAGAAATAGTTGCCAGATAATTCCCCAAAACAAAAACCTGATTGTAATTTATAGGATATGAAGGAAATAGGATGCTTACACTTTATCTACTTCAAAGACAACTTCAAGTTTTCAAGCCTGGGTGACTCAGAAAATTGTGGTGTCCTTGGCAGACACGGGTGATGGAGAGAAAAGCCAGTTTAGGGGAACTCAATCTTTTACATGCTGATTTTGAGGTGACAGATTAACTCCCAAAAAATGTTTAATGAGATGCTGGATTCATTGGAGTGTAACTTGAATGCAAGATAACGACAGGAGATATAGATTCAGAAGTCATCAACAAAAAGTATAACTAGAGTTATTTTAACTGATGGAAGAACAGTCAATGTACTTAATGGTGAAAGGGAAAAAAAAGGCAAAGAAGCGGTTCACAAGATTCACACATTGGACAGGGTAACAAGAGACTAAATATCTGTTTATATACATGGCAGTCTCTGGCCTGCTACCTAGTTTGTCTAGTTGTCCTTTGATTCTCTGCCAATTAAACATAAAAATAAAACGGCCAACCCTTATGAACCACTTTGAGAAAACAGAAGAATAAATTTGAAACACTTCTATGGCTCTGAAAAAAAAAAAAGAGACTCTACAGGCCAATTCTAGGGATTATGATTATTACCCAGAATAATATGCTATGCCTCAGATATTATAAGACTGTGGGTCAAATTATGCCTTTTGTGGTGCAGTGAGCTGTATAATATGTGATTCTAACTTTAACTTGATCCCGGCATTGAGAATGAGATTCTATAGCATTTCCTCGGGGGAAAAGGAGTGGAGTGAATATCAGAAGGGCTTACAGCTTGTTAGATTTTGTCAGACTTTAATTTAGTTGTACAGTTAAGATATCTGTTCTAATATATAACAAATGAGCTGAAGATTATCATTCTAATATTTCAGGGAGTATGTAACTATTTACATTATCTTTAACTCAGATCTGGTAAAATCATAGTGGACTGAATTAACACCCATTTCTCTCAGCGACCTTCATCTTTCTTTGCTAGGCCTTGATGAAGCAGTTACCACACCCATACTTTCCCACTCTGGCCAATAATCTACTTCCTCTCAGATAAGACTGAGTTGATTTTTAAGAAAGTGGGGGAAGTGAGAGCCAAGATGGAAGACCTATGTTCAATGCTTTCATTCATTGTGTTATTAATTATGCTACTCAAGACCTATGAAAATTAAAATAAACAAACTATCAGGAATTTTTTTGGGGGGGGTAAACCAACACAAATCCTTTGTCTCTTATATGCTTGGTTGTCTTTAATTAACTTGCATTATCTTGAAAACTAATAAATGTGCCTTTATGATATTCACACAATGAGCCTTTGGTCACTGGCATTGTCTTTTTTTATGTTACAAAAATAAAGAGAGGTAAAGTATGGAAAAAGAAGAAAAAAATTGTTGCAGCTTAGAAAGCTCATTAGGAAAATAAGCTTTATTATTTATGTGCCAAGGTTGATTCTGAGGAGAAATAATGCCATTAGCACTATCTTGAATAATCAATATTTACTCTGATTCTTCCAGCCTTTCAGAAAGAAAATTGATTAACAGAAAATAAAACATCAACTCTAAAATATGACTAAATGCTGTGACCATGCCTATGTGGTTTTTTTGAAAGTCACCAGGAAAGATGCTTTAAGAAAGAGCAAGAAAGCTGAAAAGTCATCTGTCTTCTCCAGGTATCATGAGGTTTAAAACTCTTTCTTCACTCTTTAGTGGAGTGACTTGCTTTTTTCTTGCTGATTTGTTGAGTTCTTTGTGGGTTCTGGCTATTAGTCCTTTGTCAGATCTATGCTTTGTTAATATCCTCCCTCATTCTGTAGGTTGTCTATTTGCTCTGTAGATTATTTCTTTTGCTGTGCAGAAGCTTTTTAGTTTTATTAAGTTCCACTTATTTATTTCTGTTTTAGCTGCATTTACTTTTGGGGTTTTAGCCGTAAATTACTTGCCTAGACTAATGTATTAGTATTCCTAGGTTTTCTTCTAGATTTTTTATGGTTTCAGGTCTGACATTTATGTCTTTAGTCCATATTTTTTTTTTTTTCATTAATCAGTATTTTTTATTATAGTTTTGTGGGGTACAGTTAAGGGTTAGGTGTACAATGACGTTTCATTCAAGTTAATTTTTGTTTATAGGAAGAGATAGGAATCTAGTTTCATTTTTCTGCATATAGCTATCCAGTTTTCTCAGTACCATTTGTTGAATAGGATTCTCTTTTCCCAGTGAATATTTTTGTCTGCTTTTCAAAGATAAGTTGGTTGTATGCATTTTGGTTTATTTCTGGATTGTTTATTCTGTTCCATTGGCCTATGATGTGTCTAGGCTTGTACCAGTACCATGCTGTTTTGGTTACTATAGCTTTATAGTATAATTTGAAGTCAGGTAATGTGATGCTGCTAGCTTTGCTCTTTTTGCTTAGGATAACTTTGGCAAAAGAAGATACACAAATGACCAACAAACATGAAAAAATGCTCAACATCAGGGAAATGCAGATTAAAACCACACTGAGATACCATCTTACGCCAGTCAGTATGGCCATTAATAAAAATTGGAAAACAATAGATGTTGGTGCAGATACAGAGAAAAGGGAACACTTATACACTGTTGATGGGACTATAAATTAGTACAACCTCTATAAAATGGTATGGAGTTTACTCAAATAACTAAAAGTCAATCTACCATTGGATCCAGCAATCTCACTACTAGGTATCCACCCTAAGTAACAGAGGTTGTTATATAAAAAAGACTCCTACCTGCATCTGCATGTTCATTTCAGCACAATTCACAATTGCAACGATGTAGAATCAACCTAAATGCCCACCAACCAATCAGTGGATAATGAAAACACACACACATAAACACACACTCACACACACACACGCACACGCACGCACACACGCACACACCACAGAATACTATGCAGCCATACAACAGAATGAAATCATGTGCTTTGCAGCAACATAAATGAAGCTGGTGATCATTATCCTAAGAAAACAGACTCAGAAACAAAAACCCGCACACTGCAAATGGTCACTCATATGGGGATGCAAAATGGTCACAAAGATGGAAATAATAGACACTGGGAATACCAATAAGAGAGGAAGGGGTGTGAGGAGGTTTGAGTTCAGAAACTACCTAGGAGCACAGTGTTCCCTATCTGGGGAATGGGCCACTTGAGACCCAATCTCTACCACTGCACTACATGTCCATGTAACAAATACGCATATGGACTCCTCAATCTAAAATTTAAAAAGTAAAATAAAACTCTTCCATCAGCTATGGAGAGGAAAAAAGACATTGTTCAGTCTATTTAGAACTGTATTAGCCTGTGAGTAAATGTGACCTAAAATAGTTACATGAGCAAATTAGAAATGTGTCTTCTTATATAGTAAGAAATGCAAAGAATTTAGTGGTCCTGGCCTGGTGGGTGACCCCATAGGGTCATTAAGGACATAGAGCTTTGCTCCCCTTCAGCCACTGTATGTAACTATCGACTCATGGTCACAAGAACCCCTCTTTTCCTCATGTCTGTTCTTCTCTTCACTGTCTGGTTCCATAAACATGCTTCAGGCAGAAGGAAGGAAACTGTGGTGGGGAAAATGGCAATGCCCTTTAAGATGATGTGACAGTGCCAAAAGACAATCACTAGCTGCAAAGGGAGGTTATTTCTCTTTCTTGCCTTATTGCACTAGCTAAAACTTTCATTATGATGTTGAGGAGCAGAGGTGAAATAAATCCCTTGCCTTTTTTCTGATCTTAAAGGGAAAGTGCTTAGGTCCTCATCATTAACTATGGTGTTAGCTGTAGGCCTTCTAAAGATGTTCTTTATCAATGTGAGGACATTCCACTCTATTCCTAGTTAGTTGAGAGTTTTATCACTAATGAGTCTTCCTACAGCTGTTGATATGATCATATAATTTTTCTTCTTTAGTCTGTTGATGTGATGGGTCATATTAACTGATTACTGAATGTTGAACTAGCTGGCATACCTGGAATAAATTCCATTGGATCATGGTGTATACATCATTTTAAAGATTTTTAGATTTGATGACTAATATTTGGTTGAGATTGCCCTATGGTCATGAGAGATATTGGCCTCTAGTTTTTCTTTTTTCTTTTTTTCTTTTTCTTTTTCTTTTTTTTGCATTAGAGTCTCACTCTGTTGCCCAGACTGGAGTGCAGTGGCCGCTTCTGGCCACCGCAGCCTCGACCTGCTGGGCTCCAGCGATCCTTCCGCCTCAGTCTTCCAAGTAGCCAGAATTACAGGCATGCGCTACCATGCCCAGCTGATTTTTTTGATTTATCGTAGAGATGAGGTCTCACCAAGTTGTTCAGGCAGGTCTTGAACCCGCGGGCTCAGGCAATCCACTCACCTCAGCCTCCCAAAGCGCGGGATTATAGGCTGAGCCACTGAGCCTGGCTTCTAGTTTTTCTTGTAGTATCTTAATTTAGTTTTAGTATGAACATAATGTTGGTCTTATTGAATAAATTAGAAGTTTTTTTTCTATTTTTTTCGGAAGAAAATTGTGGAGAATTATGGAGAAGAGGTTTTATTTCTGCCTTAAATGTTTGGCACATGTTACTAGTGGCTTATGCTTTATTTTTTGGGAAGTAGTTAATTTTTAATTCACCTTCTTTAATATATATAGTCCTATTTAGATTCCCATTTTTCTTTTTGTGTGAGCATTAGTAGTTTTTGTTTTTTAAGTAATTGGTCTATTTCATTTATATTATCAAATTTGGGTCATAGAGTTATTAATAATTATTATTATTTTAATGCTCATTAGATCAGCAGTGTTGACCATTCATTAATTTCTGGTATTGGGAATTTGTATTATCTACCTGTGTCTCTCTATTGTTATTATTGTTATTATTAAGCTTGCTAGAGATTTATCAATTTTATGGGTAATTTCAAAGTAGCAACTTTTGCATTTTTTGTTTTCTTCCTATTTTTCAGTTTTTAATTTCACTTTTCTGATCTAATGTTTATTATTTATTTTCTTCTGCTTGTTTTAGGTATATATTGGTCTTCTTTCTCTAGTTTTTTATCTTATTTTATTTTATTTTTTAAGATTGTGGGGTACATTGTGCAGTTACCCTTGTTGATGAGGTCTGTACACCCTCCCCAAAAGATCTCAACTACTGTCAATCCCACCTCCCACCCCTCCTCCCTCTCGCAGTTTCCCGCTACTGTCAATTCTTTTGTTATAGTATTACGGTAGTTGTTCAAGGTCCACTTATGAGTGAGAACATGTGATACTCAGATCTTTGTTTCTGTGAAAGATCACTCAGTATTATAGACTCTAGTTCCATCCAGGTTGCTGTGAAGTTCCTCTCTCTAGTTTTTTAAGATGGAAACTTAGATCATTAATTTTAGATTTTTATTCCTTTCTAAGAGATGTTACTCACTGCCATAAATTTCCCTCTAGTCATGCTTTCATGGTATTCTACAAATTTTTTTTTTTTTTGAGTTGGAGTCTCACTCTGTCACCCAGACTGGAGTGCAGTGGCCGCTCCTGGCCACTGCAACCTCCACCTGCTGGGCGCCGACGATCCTTCTGCCTCAGCCTTCCAAGTAACTGGAACTACAGGCGCGCGCCACCAAGCCCAGCTAATTTTTGATTTATTGTGGAGATGAGGTCTCACCAAGTTGCCCAGGCGGGTCTCGAGCCCACGGGCTCAGGCCATTCACTCACCTCAGCCTCTCAAAGTGTGGGATTACAGGCTGAGCCACTGAGTCCGGCTTACAAATTTTGATAATTTATATTTTAATTTTAATTTAGTTCAAAATATTTATAAGTTTGGGAATCATATGTTATTTAGAACTGTGTTGCTTGAGCTAAGATATTTCAGAGTTTTTCTGCTTTCTGTTGTTGACTTCTAGTTTAATTCCATTGTGGTCTGATAACCTACTTTGTAGGATTTCTATTCTTTTAAATGTGTTAAGATGTGTTTTATGGCCCCAAATGTAGTCTACCTTGATGAATGTTCTATTCAAGCTTGAGAAGAATGTGTATTCTGCTGTTCTTGAATGAAATATTCTATAAATATAATTAGATCTAGTTGATTGATGGTGTTGTTCAGGTTAGTCATATCCTTAGTAATTTCTCCCTCTGTCTCAGTTGCTTTCTGACAGAGGAATGCTAACGTCATCAACTATAAAAGTGAACTTGCCTATTTTTTCTTTTAGTTCTATCAGTTTTTACCTCACATATTTTGATGCTCTCTTTTTGGGTGCATACTGGTTAAGGATTTTTACCTTCTTGAAGAATTAAATCATTTATCCTTATATGATGTCCTTATTTATTTCTGATAATTTTCTTTGTTCTGTAGTTTGCTATGTCTGAAATTAGCAGTCTCCTCTTTTCTTCATTTTTCATTAATTGTTAAAATAGTGTTAACGTGTTATATCTCTCTCATCTCTTTAACCAATCAGAATTTTTACATTTAAAATGAATTTATTGTAGAATGTACAAAAGTGTCTTTTAAATCCACTCTGACAATCTGTCTTTTAATTGGTATATTTAGACTATTTACATTTTGATTGATTTATTGATGCAGTTGGATTAATATCCACCATTTTTAAACTGTTTTCATTGTGCTTGTTCTTTTTTTTTTATTTTTGTTTTTTTTGTTGTTGTTGTTTTTGTTTGAGTTGGAGTCTCACTCTGTCGCCTAGACTGGAGTGCAGTGGCCGCTC
>NW_007177632.1:146309-147359 GCF_000164805.1 Carlito syrichta
TGATTTTTTTGATTTATTGTAGAGATGAGGTCTCGCTGCCCAGGCAGGTCTCGAACCCGCTCTCTCAGGCAATCCACTCACCTCAGCCTCCCAAAGGCGTGGGATTACAGGCTGAGCCACCGAGCCCGGCTGTGCTTGTTCTTGTTTCTCTTACTTCCATTCAGTGTTTAAGTTTTAGCTGATCATTTTATATGACTCTATTTTATCTCTTCTCTTAACCTATCAATTTTACTTCTTAAGCCATATTTTTAACGTAAAACATATTTTTATGTTGTCCAGAGCTTATAATATATGTTTTTACTAATCTAAGTTTACATTTAAATAGCACTGTACTACTTGTTATGAACTGAATATTTCTGTCCTCCCCTACTCCCCCAAAGTTCATATGTTGAAATTCTGACCCATCAACCTATAAAGTTTCTCTATACTTGGAGGGAGGAATTCTAAAGAAGTAACTCAGGTTAGAAGAGGTCATAAGAGTAAGGCACTGATCCAATAGGATTAGTGTCTTTATAAGAAGAGACTCTAGGAAGTACTTGTACTTGCCTACTGTCACCCAGCCACCACCTCTGCCCACATGCATAAAGGAAAGGTCATGTAAGGACGTATGGAGAAGGTGGCCATCTGCAAACCAGGAGAAGAGCCTTCGCAAGAAATCAAGTAGACTGGAATCTTGGTTTTGGACTTCTAGTCTCCAGAAGTATGAGAAAATTAACTTCTGTTTAAGCTACCCAGTCTATGGCAGCCCAAGCTGACTGATATACTACTCTACATGAAGCCACTTTATGACTTTTTATCTTCTTTTTAATGTATGAGACTCATCAATGAAGAACTTTGTATTCAACAATAATAAACAGGCATATTGTAAGTGACATTCTGTAGGATAAACAAAACAAAAACTGATTGTAACAACAACTAAAAACTAGATACCTGGATTATATGTTCTTTATGCAAGCAATTAAATGCACACCAAATACTTTTAAAAATGTGTGTGCTTGAATGGTAATTACCTTACACACACACACACACACACACACACACACACACACA
>NW_007177632.1:147379-150295 GCF_000164805.1 Carlito syrichta
GAGAGAGAGAGAGAGAGAGAGAGAGAGCGCGCGAACACAATAGTCTTTTTGAGTTGGAGTCTCACTCTGTCACCCAGACTGGAGTGCGGTGGCCGCTCCTGGCCACCGCGGCCTCAACCTGCTGGGCTCCGACGATCCTTCCTCCTCAGTCTTCCAAGTAGCTGGAACTACAGGTGTGCACTATCATGCCCGGCTAATTTTTTGATTTATTGTAGAGATGAGGTCTTACCAAGTTGCCCGGGCAAGTCTCGAACCCACGGGCTCAGGCAATCCACTCACCTCAACCTCCCAAGGCACGGGATTACAGGCTGAGCCCCCGAGCCCTGCTCATACTCTGGGTTTTAAGATCATACTGGCAACTGAAATTTCCCATCCACATGGGTGTGCTTGACTAAGGTCACTATTTGAGAGAGCTTTACAGCCGTTTTAGCAGCAAGCAGAAATTTTAAGTCCACTGTCCGCTATCAGTGCCTTGGCCTCACCAACTAGTGGAACTTGTAACTATACCACCCCAGGCATACTAATTTCCAAATACTTTACTGCCATGACTATACCCAACACGCTAACATTATATCACATATTTCCTCCAAAATTGTTGAACACCATAGCCAGTACCTTTTTATCTGAAGTGATAAGCTTAAACACTGCTGTTACCTGATAAACTGTGGCACCACCACCAATGTCAAGGAAGTTGTCTGGAGTTCCTCCACGAAGTTTTATTGCATTCATTGTAGCCATAGCCAAACCAGCACCATTTACTAGACAGCTATATTTCCGTTCAGGCAATGTAGTTGAGATCTGCCTTCGCTGCATTTCTGCCGCTTTCATCTTCCTGTACCCAGTCCTGTGGATCAAAGATGTCCTTCTGGCAATAGGCTGAATTAGAAAAAAATTGATCTTGGTGCCCATGCACAGCACAGCTCCTTCTGAGTTTTCTGCTATTGGATTTATTTATATCGTGGTTGAGACATTTTAGAAAAAACATTGTAAAGCTTGACCATGTTTTCTGCCACAGTCTCTATAATATTGGGTGGCAATCCCCACCTTCTGTGCAAGCTGGAATGGTTGTTCCTTTTTGATGCTTTCTGTAACATCAGTAGGTTCTTTAACAATTGTGTTAGGAGCTTCAGCAGCAGTATCTTCAATATTGACACCACCTTGTGAACTTCCTATTAACACAGGACTTGGAAATGACCTTTCCATTGTTATCGCAAAGTTGTATTCTCTCCTGGGATATTTTCACTCACAGACCAATACTTGATTGCACATTCTGCCCTTTTCTTCCTTTTCTCAGTAAATAGCTTTTCCCCAATCATTTGTAAGAAAACAACTTTTGCTTCATCTGGAGACAAAACTATCTTCACTCTTCCTTTGAGGGTACTTGCAAATGTTCTTTTTCCTCTACCACCAGCAAAAAACTGTGCTTTTATCACAGCATCCTTTGAACCTAATTTTTTTTTGGCAATTGAATCAGCTTTATCTGGTGACTTTGCCATATATCCTTTGGGGACGAGATGACAGCTTCTTGAAACAATTTCATATTCATGTATTTATGTAGCGAGAGATTCTTTTGCTGTTGATGCTGTCCTGAAGGACTGTGGCTCCTAAGGGTGGTGACAGACATCAGCCAGCTGTAGAACAAGTAGCCTGTCATTTCTGTGTCTGACCCCTGTTCCCTCAGCACCATATACCTCTTGCCACTTTAAAATAGACAATTTTCAAAATTTTTCCTATTCTTTACGACGTTGCTGTCATTCATTCTTCTTCTCCAAATGCTGTCATCACACAATACATTATAGTTATTATTATTTTAAATAACTTTTTTCTTTTAGATAAATTATTGATAGGAAAAAGAAAATATTTTATATTGCTTTCTTTTATTCCTTTTCTGATATTTATCTTTGTTTATGTAATATGAGTTTTTGGCCTGCATCATTTTCCTTCTCCCTGTGGAACTTTTAATATTTCTTGCAGGCAGGTCTACTGGCAGTAAACTCCTTTAGCTTTTATTTTTCTGAGAAGACTTTATTTCTTCTGTATTTTGACCCCAAAATGGCATGACTCTCACACTCCACCCTCCCTATTCACCTGATCTTACCCTGAATGACTTCACTGAATATATAATTCTAGGTAGATTCTTTCAAAACTTTAGATGTTTCACTCCATCATCTTCTTGTTTGAATGGTTTCTGATAAGAAGTCCGATGCCATTTTTTAAATTGTTTCTCTGTAGGTAAGTTCTTTTTCTCCGTGGCTTCTTTTAAGATTTTCTCTTTTGTTTTGGTTTTCTGCAATTTGATTATGATATACATAGGTATAGGCTTTGTTTTCTGTTTTTATAAAAAATCTGCTCAGAGTTTGGCAAATATTCTGGGTCTGTTATTTGCTGTCTGTCATGAATTGTTAAGTTCTTGGCCATTATTATTTTGAATACCTTGTCTTCTCCATTCTCTGTTTCTTCTCTTTCTGATATTCCAATGACAACTATGTTACATCTTTTGAAATTGTCCTTCAAATTTTGTGTTATGTTTTGTTCACACTTTTTTCCCTTTGCAATTCAGTTTGATAAGTTTCCATTGACATATCTTCAGGCTCAGTGATCCTTTCCCTGGCCATGTCCAGTGGCCCATGCTGAGTCCATCAGAGGCATTCATCAATTCTGCAACAGTGCTTTTGAGGTCTAGTATTCTTTCTACTTTTTTTCTTAGAGTTTCTCTCTTTGTTTATATTACCCCTGTTTTTGCATATTGTCTATATTTTTCCACTAGAGTCCTTGACATATTAATCATTATTTAAAAACCTCTGCCTGATAATTTCAAAATCTGTACTCTGTCTGAGCATAGCTCTAATGCTTGCTTTGTCTCATGAGAATTTTTCTTATCTTTTAGCTTGCCTTTTAATTTTGTTCAGAAAGCTG